>NC_041389.1:206275908-206322324 GCF_002162155.2 Triticum dicoccoides | reverse complement strand
AGCTTGTCGGAAGCCTTCTTGAGCTCGATCTCGAGCTCCATCATGGTGGTGGCCCTGCTGGAGCGGATGACGGCGGCGAGCGCCATGATGGCGGCAACCGCCTCGGCGGCCTCCGGCTTGCGGCGCCAGAAGTTGAACTCCTCGATGACGCCGCCGCCGTTGCTCCCGGGGGAGGGGGGTGGGGCGGCGTCGGCGTCGGCGTGCGCATCGGGGAGAGAGGCGGCAGCGGCTGCGTGGTCGAGCCAGTCGCTGGAGACGACGGCATGGTGCTCCGCCCGCGTCTGGTAGTAGGCGGAGATGGGGGGTTCAGGGTTAGGGTTTTGGGCGGCGTCGAGCTCCATGGGAAGGAGTGGGCAGGGCAGAGGGGAATCACTGGTCAGGGAGAAGTGTGTAGGACGTGGAAACATCTATGCGGTTGGTAGCCTTCTTAGTACAAGAATTTAGGAGAACTAGTAAGCGTCGGTTCGGCCCGTCGCATGCCCAGCGTCCGATCACTTCGCGTGGGGCCGTTAGATCATACCTTTCTATCGCCCCTTTTCTCGCGCGCACGAGCGGTAACGGCGCCCTCCATCCCACGCGGCACTAACCTCGATTACGCACGCATCACCATCTCGCCCCCGACGCAGTTCGTTGACGGCTTCTTCCCTCCCAACGTCTTCTCGCGACCTCCCCCTCCCTCTCGACGCAGTTCCCACCGCGCCCCTCGCAGCACCGGCTGCCGCTTCGTTGATGATTCCAGCTCGCGCTCATCGCTGGTTCCAGCTCGCGGAGACGCCCAGTGTTGCAACCGACGACTAGAAAATCTACAACCGATAAGGCAAAAAGCTTCAACCGGCAATGAGAAAAGTTTCAGCCGTATACGACTGAAGCTATGGACGACGACAAAAAGTTGCAACCGGTGACAAAAAGAGCTTCATCTCACGATGGAAAAAGCTTCATTCGACGATGAAAAAAGTTTCAACAGTAGAGACGAAAAGCCATGGACGACAATGAAAAGCTGCAACCGCCGTTATAAAAAGCTACAACCGGCATTGAAAAAAGCTTCAAACTTCATGTCTTAGCTGCTACCCTGCGATGACGATGACGATGTTTTGCTGCAACCATAATCGGTTTTTGCTACAACCGGCGACGGAATTTGCTACAACCCATTTTTCATGGCTGCCATGGTGCTACAAGTGCGCCGATGACCACCGCCGGTTCCAGCCCCCATGGCTGCCCATTGCAGCTTTGTATTGCTCGGTTGTAGCAAAAAAAAGGCCACGGGTGGTAGCATCCTCGACCACTGGTACGCCGGTTGTAGACAAAAAAAACCGGATGCAGCATTCCCGACCACCGATTCTAGCACCCCCTGCTACCGGATGCAGCATTTTCGTCCATCGCGTCCCACATAACACAAACACCAGCGGCCACCGGCCATCAGCAGTTGGGCAGTCCTCCGTCTCGGCGGAGCACACGGCCAGCAGAGGCCACCGGCCGGCACCAGCGCAGGGAAAAAGGAAGAAGAAACATGACGCAGGGGAAGGATGCGACTGGAGGTAGGGGATGAAGACGTGTGGCTGGGAAAAGGATAAGGGGGAAGGGGCGGTCCACGTGGGGCCGAACAAAAAAAGGGTCTCGCGCGGGACGTGGCTTGGGTAAGCCCGAGAAGCCAGCGTGGCTCGGAACCGGCCCAAGATTCGGCCGGTCCCCGGCTAGAAACGATTCCCAACTAGTAATTACTACCGGTGCGTTGCTACGGATACATAATTTTTGCATAGACCTATTATTCTCATTTTATTGTTTCAAGCTAATTACATGCAAAAAATACCCCTTCATTCCTAAATGTAAGACCTTAGATATTTCATTATAGGCTACGTACGAAGTAAAATGAGTGAATCTACACTCTAAAGTATGTCAAGCGAATCCGCTCCCTTGGGGCCAGCGCACGGTGGTTTCGAGTTCTTGAAGGGCTCTTTCCTAGGGATCGAGTGATATGTTGTCAGCAGGATGACAAAGAGTCTTCGCGTCAAGCTCTACATCGACGACGCCGGATGGAGCCCCGAGGCCGACTCAATCGAGTACGGGTACCAAGTCCCCTTTGGCAATATCCACGTCTTCATCGGCAAGATCGGCGGATCTGAACATGAGCCGGCCATGTGCACCGACCTCGTCGAGCTGGCTCGGCGCGCGCAACCCGCCCGGATTCCAGCCGGCCGGAAGCATGCCTTCGTGGGCTTCACGCAAGGTATGGAACTTGCGGAAAATTTTGTGTCTAGAGGGAGACTCTCGTCTACTCAGATGATGAGTCCTCAATCGGGGAGACTGAGTCGATCTACCTGCTCTATGACGGCGGGCTTGGGGGCTGTTCCGATGGCAACACTATTTCGGACCCTACGAGCCGCCGTGCCGAGCCGCCATCTTTATGGCGGGGACGGCATCAGCTCTCAATTCATCGGCAGCCGGAGCAACAACAATAACTGACCCTCTGATGCCGGTTTCTGGAGCATCCGGCTCAGGCAGGTCGCGCGGTTCAAGTTCTATCTGAGCTGGCGACCACCCTTATGACCTTACTGGGGACCGAGGTAACTGCGGAAAATCAGGCAGAGCGCAACACGGAGATTGCAAAGCTTCAGGAGCAGATGACCAATGCCCAGGAGGATATCAACGCTGAAAACGCTAAGACCGCTGCATTGCAAGCTCAGGTTAATGCTGAGGCGGAGCGCCTGAACATGGAGGCTTGGCGTCTAATGCAGTTCATCAGAGGAGGTACCGGAGCCGTTTGCCTCCGAGTTACAAGCCCGCACGTTTCTTCAACATGCTAGGGGTGGGCCCGAGTACTCCGGGAGCACCGGTTATACCCCAATTAACCTCTGATGTACCTAGGAGTCGGGCGGCGGCTCAACCTCTTCATCTAGAGCCGGCCCGGAGGGAAGAGCCGGCCCCCGACCCTCGCCTGGTCCAGACACCACCGCAACATTTTCTGACACCACCAGGTCACTTCTCCAATCCGGTGGATAACATGGTAGCAGCGTCAACCCGTCTTACTGCGATTTCTGTCATCGGTGAGTCGCCGGTCGCAGTTGAAACCCGGAACACCATCGAACTTTTATAGACAGTGATTGCTCAACAGTCTAATTATTCTTACAGTCGGCATCATGTACACTCGACCCCGCTGTCGAGTCGTAGTTACAGCCGACATGCTTAGTTGCCGGCAGTTTCTAGCAGCGAACGACGCCGTAACCCGCCCCAGGATAACTCACCCCGTAAACCATGCACTGATGCTTAAGCAATTGTGGACGGTGCAAGGGCCCGTCGCGAGGCAGAGGCAGTGAACCAGGGGGCTTATCAGCCACCCCCGGTAATCCCTTCAGCGTCGGTAGGAGCCGGGTCGAGCACCAGGAGCATCGGAGTGTCGTGCCTAGTACCGGCTTTGCGTAGCGAGTGCATGCCGAAAGACTTTAAGGGTCCCCGCAAAATACCCAACTACATGGCGGATCTTGAGCAGGTGGCATGGATCGGGAGTTATGAAATGGCCATGGATATGTTGGATCTCAGCGATGCGGTATGTGCCAAGTATTTCACTATGATGTTGGAAGGGCCGGCTCGCGCATGGTTAAAGAACCCGTCCCCCCCCCCCCACACACACAGACACAATTCTATCAACACCTGGGCGGAGTTGAAGGAGCGTTTTGTCAAGAACTTTCAAGGACCTCGCAAGCAGTCAATGAGAATTATCGATTTGCAGCATTGTGTGCAGCGCGAGGATGAGTCGGCCCATCATTGGGCTCGCCGGGTTGCGAATATTATCCACACTTCAGATAGCATTCACGCGGCTCAAGCAGTGTTAATCTTGGAGAAGAATTGTCTTTTTCAGCCTCTTGTGCAGAAGCTCGAGCGGCTTAAACGCAACTGCACGGATATGGGCAATCTCATGGACGTACTTACCAGATATGCTGACTTTGACGGTACGAAAGATCCTACCTATGACGATGATAAATCTGGCAAGGGCAAGAAAAATGACGGCAGCAAGGGTCAGCAACAGAATGCCCCGGCGCAGAATGGTAATCATAATAACCATGATAATGGTGGGAAAATGCAAACACCCCGATGGCGGGTCAGATTTTGTGGCAAACACCAACACCGGGTTAAAAATCAGCGTCGCAATGGCAAGCAGCCTTACAGTGGGGGGAAGCCCAAGAATTATGAGGAAGCTCTTAATGCACCGTGCCCTAAACACAGTTATCCTAACAAAGCCATCTACTCATGCTTGGAAGGATTGTTATATCATGCATGAGTACATGAACCAGTCATTTCAGCAGAATCATGGCAATGGTAATGGACCGCACGACGGGTCAGGCTCATGAGGTTTCCAAGGAGCTGGCTTGGCGGCGGCGGATCAAACTCTAGCCATCAGGGCCAAGGGAGCCATGGTGGTCATCATCAGTAGTCTGGTCAAGGTAATCAACAGCAAAATAACCAATCAGGATATCAGATTAATCCTAAGCATCTCAACAATGGTCAATATCATGCCTTTACCACGAGCACTTGCAAGCGGGACCATAAAATCCATAAGCGGGCAGTCAACGTGGTTGAGCTGGTGGTGCCGCAATATCTGAAGTGGTCTGAGTGCACAATCACGTGGAGCCAGGCGGATCAGCCACCCGTGTTGATGATCCGGGTCATCTGGCCTGGTAGTAGCTGCTCAAGTGGGCGGTTACAAGTTCACCAAGGTACTCATGGATGGTGGAAGCAACATCAACATATTGTACTATGATACCTTTCGACAGATGAATCTGATAGAGAAGGATCTTAAGACGTCCTCTACGGTGTTTCATGTAGTCGTTCCTAGCAAGTCGTCTTACCCTGTAGGAAAGATTGCTCTAGAGGTGGCTTTCGGTGATGAATATAACTACAGAGTAGAGACATTGTGGTTTGAGGTGGTCAAGATCAAGAGTCAATATCATGCGTTGTTTGGACGGTCGACTTATGCTAAATTCATGGCTCGCCCTTGTTACATATATGTGTAGCTTAAGATGCCAGGGCCATAAGGGACAATCACAGTTCATGGCAATAGTAAGATAGCTTTGGAATGCGAAAAAGAGATGCTGCTTATGCAGAGACAGCTTGTGCCACTGATGAGCTCAAGTTTTATAAAGATAATGTTGACCTGGATGATATGACCCCCCTGAAGAAGCCCACCACCGAGAAGGACCCTCTACTCAAGTTCAAGTCGGCAAAAGACACGCAACAAGTTGACTTTGTTCCTGGTGATTCTCTGTAGCAGTTCACCATTGGGACAGGGATGGATCCCAAATAGGAAAGCACGCTCATCGAGTTCATCGGTGAGAATCGAGGCATCTTTGCATGGAAACCTTCTGACATGCCGGGTGTACCTTGAGCAAAACGCGTCCAATGCAGTTCAATGTGGATCCTAATATGGATCACCTTAATGTGGATCCTAATATGAAACATGTCTGACAGTTCCTTTGTTGTTTTAATGAAGAGAGGTTTAAGGCTATTGGAGAAGAAGTAGCCTGACTTTTTGGTTGTCGGGTTCATAGTTGAAATTTTTCACCCTCGGGGGTTGGCTAGTCCTGTGCTTGTGCTCAAGAAAAATGGCACTTGGCATATGTGTGTTGATTACACGGATCTTAACAAGGCTTGTCCAGCTGACCCGTTTGCTCTCCCCCGTATTGACCAGATCATTGATGCCACGGCGGGTTGCGAGATCTCATGTTTCCTGGATTCTTATTCTGGTTATCATTAGATTAAGATGGCAGTTGAGGATCAGGAGAAAACAACCTTCATTACGCCCTTTGGAGCTCTCTGTTATGTATCCATGCCTTTTGGGCTTAAGAGTGCTCAGGCGACTTACCAGCGTTGTGTTTAGAATTGCTTCCATGGGTATATTGGACACAATGTTCATACTTATGTTGATGACATTAAGGACAGTATAACCGCACCTAAAGCAAGCTCTCACAGCGATTTGCGTTTTTGGCCGTCCGTTTTCGCGATCTGGTCGTTCCTGGCCATTAGATTTTGTGTACAAACCTATCTGTCCCGCAATCTGTGTAAATATGGCCCAGCTGTCCTGTGGACTGCTGCTCCAGAGGCCGAAACGGAGGCCTCTGGTGCATTGGGCCGTCCACGAGCTGCCGGCCCATTCCAAAGATACACTGCTGGGCTTGGGAGGCATACGAGTGACTGCGTTAGGCCAACCCTAATCGAATCCCGATCGAGGAACAGCGGAGCGACCGCATACTCCAATCCATCCACTCCCGATTTAGTCGATTCCAAAAAAAGGTCCAGATTCGAGGCGCAGCAAGAGCGACCGCGGTCGAATCCATCCAGTCCGGATTCAAGGCGCAAAGAGGAGAAAATCCATCCAGTCTGTCCCGATTCAAGGCGTTGCGGACCGACCACGTCGAATCCATCCAGTTCCAGTCCGTGAATCGCCGTCCGGCTGTTCGGCTCATGAAACTGCTTCCCAGGGGTTTCAAGGAATTAATCACTCTTCAGTTTCTCTTCAAGCATTCAAATGATGTCCTGGCTCTTTGTGTGTCCGTCACGGTCATTAGTGGATGCCTGGCTCTTTGTTTCTCATTCTTCCGCTGCGCATATATGCTTCCTCTACGCTCACTCTTGTAACTCTGGCGACAGAACATCCATCAGCATTCTATCTTTATTTTTTATCATCCATGAGCGATTTGTTTCTTCCACCCAACGATTACTTGTATCCTCCTAATCTAAATTTTGTACAGGTATTTTTCATACTGGGAGTTGGTCAATTGATTCGGCCAGATATTGGAAACTGGTTCTCGCATTTTTTTATTTCTGCAATTCTTCTGGACAGGTAATTACTTCATGTGGACTATACCAGATTTTACCATTTCATGTGTTTACCATCCATGTTTTTACAGCATATAAGATTACTCATATTTCTGTGTTATTCATACCATGGTTCTATTTGTTGCTGTATGCACGCAACGATTTAAGTGGAACAGTGTAGTTAAATGCGCAAAAGAATGTAGCCACACCCATACTGTTATAGAGGGGGGTGAAGCCTCAATATCTTCTTCTTCTATGCAGAAATGAGCAAAGCCCAATAATCTTGCAGATATTTGAAAGTATGTGTGTGGATTTTCAAGACACGGTACAAGCATAAGGTGACTTTCTTTCTAGATTAATATTGTGAACAGAATATGAATCAAGTTGCATGTAATTCCAATCCGAGATACCTCAGATCTATGCCTAATAAAAGTACAAAAGTGAAACTTATCTGTTCTTGAAAAGCTAATACTTAACAATTTGCTCACGTTTTTTGGCCTTCCATTTAAATGCAGATTTTACCTTGAGGAATGTTCATGTGCAGATCTTTCTAAATTACATAATTGAATTTTCATCTATTATCATTGATGGAACCACCAACTAATAAAATGGGGCATAAATGCCTCTATTTTTTTCCATATCATGCACGAATGGGTAGCAAAAATAAGGGTTAGTCACACATTAATCCTCTGTTTGTAAAGCGTCCCTAAAGCGTCACTTAGAGCGCCCTCCAGGCTCAAAGCGTCCAACTCGCTTTAGACATGTGTCTAAGGCGTCCGCCTTAGACACTAAAGCGTCTGAAGCGCCTGCTTAGGCGTCCTGATTGGCGCTTTAAGGCAGAGAGGACGCCTTAGACTTGCCAGGCAGGGTACAGAGATTCCTGGCAGGGAAACAGGGCTGGGCTCACATTTGAAACAGTTACAGGAGGGGAAAGAAAGAGAGAGAACCAAAACCAGAGCGTGCAAATATCCAGGCTTTACCAAAACCAGAGCGTGCAAATATCCAGGGCAGTGAGGTCAGCAAATCATTGGAAGAGTTAAGTAATTAAGTGCAGTCTGTATCTCATTTTTTTCTTATAAAGGAAGGTATCACGGCATAAAGTAAAAAAGTGTAGACCATCGGACATGCAGCATTGTTGTTCTTTTCAGTGATCTTCGTTGTGTCCGTGATCAGATTTGTGTGCATAAAGAAGTGCAATAACCTCATCACATACTTTTGGCAGGGGAGGGGCTATTTTAGTTACGACCGTAGGGACAACGAGCAGGAAGAGTTGGGCAACTGGAGTGCTAGATTCAGGACAAGTTTGCCGAAGCACTTTTATTAGTTCCATTGATAATACCAGGACTGGAGAACTGAAAGCCCTTGTAGATACAAGCGGTGTGCTATTAAACCAAAAAAATTAATTGCACAACATAATACTATTACATAGTTCGCGAGGCCGATTTTCACATGATTTTTAACTTATTAAATTAGAACTTTTTGCAAGAACAAGATTGACAATGGCCTTTTGGATTGCACGCTTAATAAAGTTTCGAGCTCAAGGCCTTTGATATTTGTGAAGTTTTACAGGAATAAGATTGATTGTAGCATCTTGGAGTGCACTAATATTAATAAATAAACACTGCAATATTTCTGTCGCCCAAAGGCTATAAGTTCTGTAATAATTTACCCAAATACTTAGCATTTTCTCTACCTAAATATGAGTGCACTGTTTTAGATCATATATTCCCAGTATTATTAAGACATTATGTGAAGTTATTTGTCCTGTTCCAATGCTACCTTTTGCAAATCTTTGAATGTGCCCTTCCTACTGTGATATACTTGTTGCACTCATCTGAAAGCTCACTCGTTTCATTTACATTTTCACTATAATGATTCAGGGACCTTGAATCTGATTTGTCAAATGTAATCTTACATGAGAAAAGGCATGCTTAATTACGAAAAGAAATAAAGTTGATTAAAGCAATAGAACATTGATAACCAAACACATTTTTCTCTCGGGTTTGTCCTTCATTGGAGCTTTTGTTTCTTTTATTAAAATGATCAAAAAGCCTATGTGAAGCTATAGCTTAATGTGCGAATGAATTTACCCCAAACAATAAGACACTACTACAATTGACGTGACAAATTTATTGCGTCATCAATAGTTACAATAGCATGTTATACTCACAAAAAATGAAATCAAACACAATGCTGTAGTGATATATAAAGTCCTTCACACGCCTATGGGCCAACTATTATCAGCTTCATGGGAGACACTATGACTTTGTGCTAACACATTATGTGTATAAACTAACAGGAACTGTATGTTTGTACATAAATTTATAACAGTCTCGCATAACATTCAAAATAGACGGGCGCGGCAACGCGCGCCATCAACGATCTAGTTGTGGTTAAGTCAAGGAAGAAGGAAACCTTGCTTGATGATTTGAAGGAAACCTTTGATAATCTTCGGGTGTACAAGATGATGCTTAACTCGGCCAAATGCATTTTTGGTGTACCTGTAGGAAAATTGCTAGGTTTTTTGGTTTCGGAAAGGGGCATCGAAGCTAACTTGGAGAAAATCGAGGCTATCACCTCTTTGTCTAAGTCGGCCTGTATCAATGACGTTCAACGCCTAGCGGGGCGTATTGCAACCCTGAGCCGGTTTATAAGCCCGCCTGGGTGAGAAGGCGATTCCCCTGTACCAGATGATGAAGAAGACGGATTATTTCGTCTGGAGTGATGCTGCTAATGACGCTTTTGAGGCACTCAGGAAGCAGTTGGCTAAGTCGCTTATCTTGGCTGCTCTGATCGACAAAGAGCCTATGCTCCTGTACGTGGCAGCTAATAACAACGATGTAAGTGTGGCAGTTGTCGTGGAGCACAAGGAGGCAGGCAAAGAGTATCCAGTCTAGCGGTCGGTTTCTTATGGCAGTGAAGTCTTGACAGAGTCCAAGCAGAGATACCCACATTGGCAGAAATTGGTGTTCGGAGTGTTCATGGCTAGCCGCAAGTTGAAGCATTATTTCCTCGGGCATCCAATCATTATGGTCAGTTCAGCTCCTCTGGGGGACATTATCCAAAATAGAGAAGCCACAGGCCGGGTTGCTAAGTGGGCAAGCTAAGTGGGCAATTGAGCTTGGTCCACATCATCTGAAATATGTACCCAGGATCGCTATTAAGTCTCAGGCTTTGGTGCATTTTATCAATGACTAGACAGAGATACAAACACCTGAGGAAAGGCCAGATAAAACATATTGGATGAAACACTGTGATGGATCCAGGCAATTAAAAGGCTCGGGGGCTGGAGTTATTTTGTCTTCCCCTCGAGGTGACCAATTTTTTTATATGTTGAGGCTTGTGCTTCCCTGTACTAACAATGCAGCCAAGTATGAAGCTTTGCTACATGGGCTTCGTATGGCCAAGGAAATGAACTTGAGCCGGGTTAGATGCCTTGGCGATTCAGATCTCGTTGCACAACAAGTTTCAAGGAAGTGGGATTCTAAAGACCCGCTCATGGTGGCTTATCGTCAAGTAGTGACTAATATTGTTGGCCACTTCAAGGGCTATCAAGTAGATCACATAGACCGACGACATAATGAGGTGGTTGATGCTTTGTCCCAGCCGGGGTCTCAGTGTAAGCCAGTCCCCCCTAATTTGTTTCTTGGTGTGCTGCATAACCCTTCTGTCAAGTTACCTTCAGGAGAGGATCTCGCTATCCCTGACCCGGAAGGATAGTTGGTGGCGTCTCTACATGCTATTCCGGATTGGATATTACCTTATCTGGCTTATCTGACTCGAAGTGAGCTCCCCGAAGATGAAATTTTGTCCAGACAGATCATCCAGCAATCTAAGTCCATGACAATTGTCAATGGCGAGTTACACAGGTGCAGTGTGACTGGTGTGTTCCAATGTTGTGTTTCTCCTGAGGAAGGCTGTGAGATTCTCCAAGAAATCCATGCTGGGGACTGTGGTCATCATGCCGGGTCAAGATCTCTAGTGGCTAAGGCTTTTTGACACATTTTTTTTTCTGGTTGAGGGCTCACACTGATGCAGAGGATATTGTCCGCAAATATGACGGTTGCCAGAAATTTGCACGACAAGCTGATGTGCTGGCTCAAGAAATGTGGATGATCCCAATAACTCTAGTGTGTTGCATCTTCGCTCCACTAGTTTGCATGACTTGATTACTATGCTTGCTTATATTGCATCACCAATGACTCATACTTGCTCATTTCATGCGGTTGATGACAACCATCTACATGCTTTGCACATGATTGTTATTGCTTCTTGTCACATATCTCCATGTGTTGCCTCTCTCATGCTAGATTTGCTATGTATTGAGTGCAACAATGATTCTCTCCTTGCTCATGAGATTGCCCCCATAGCATTCTCGCATATATTTGGAGGTTTTGACATATTCCTTGTGAAGCATGCTTGTCTTACTTCTTTGCACCATATACCTAGTGCCATGAATATTGCCATTGTTGCATCATATTATTCATGCACTTTTGCTTCTAATGGTTATGTGCAAGAGAAGAAAACCATCATGATAGATGATGTGTTTATCTACCATGCACATACGTTCTTTGTTTTGTTGTGTGCATGTGTAGGATACTTGGACTTTGTGTCGACTTCCACTTCACGTGAGTTGACTATTCAAGCTCTTGAGAGCGAGCCTCATATATTCTACCACGACTTGCTTCTACACCACATTTCCTACAACTTCGGCATTGTGAAGAATGCACAAGGACACACTTTCAAGGTGACATCCTTCTTGAGCTTGGATATTGTGGATCATACTTCATGTGTTGCTTGCACCATTTGCACGCATGTTCGAGATATTGCTTTCACCCATGATTGCCACATTTCCATGCTTCATGACATATATACCTTGTGTGTTGCATCCAATTCTTGGACTACTTGCTACTATCATATGGTTGGTCACACCAATATCATTTCTTCACATATGCCATGTCCCTTTGCTTGTCACATGATTCACTTGAGTGCCTCACACATGATGAACAATTGCTCTTTCTATTGTGCTGAGTGCCACACTATATTCACTACACCCTATGCACATTATGCTTGGATTGTCTTGCACTTGACCATGTGTTTAGACACTTCATTTTATTTGGTGTTGTGAATGATTCTTATGCCTACCATAGACCTTTCATTGAGCAATTTGTGAATGCTTGCTATGACCTCAAGGTAGATGCTTATTATCTTGTCACACATATTTGCATCTCTACCTCACGTTTACATGCTTGTTTCCATGATGACCTTGATTTTCCTCAATTTATGTGCTTACATGCCATGTCACAATCCTTTGTCACACCATATGCTATGCTTGATGATGACACTTGTCTGGTGAATCACCACTTGAATGCTTGGTTTTGCACTAACGCTAACCACATTTGTTTTTCCAAGTGTTTGTTGTCCTTGCTCATTTTGAAGGAATCCCAAGATGGTGCGACATTGGAGAGTGCCCATTGCAAGCTTGAAGATGATGAGTACTTGATGAACGTCCACTTCTTCATGGCGAATGTCGGTGTCAAAACCGGCGGATCTCGGGTAGGGGGTCTCGAACTGTGCGTCTAGGCGGATGGTAACAGGAGACGAGGGACACGATGTTTTACCCAGGTCCGGGCCCTCTTGATGGAGGTAAAACCCTACGTCCTGCTTGATTAATATTGATGATGTGTATTACAAGAGTGGATCTACCACGAGATCAAGGAGGCTAAACCCTAGAAGCTAGCCTATGGTATGATTGTTGTAATGGTTGTTCGTCCTATGGACTAAAACCCTCCGGTTTATATAGACACCGGAGAGGGCTAGGGTTACACAGAGTCGGTTACAATGGTAGGAGATCTACATATCCGTATCGCCAAGCTTGCCTTCCACGCCAAGGAAAGTCCCATCCGGACACGGGACGAAGTCTTCAATCTTGTATCTTCATAGTCTTGGAGTCCGCCTGACGATAACAGTCCGGCTGTCCGGACACCCCCTAGTCCAGGACTCCCTCAGTAGCCCCCGAACTAGGCTTCAATGATGATAAGTCCTGCACGTATGTAGTCTTCGGCGTTGCAAGGCGGGTTCTCCTTTAAGTTCCATGTACCTGCCGAATAGTGTCCGGCTTCCCTATCAATGTCGCGCTTCTTGGCTTCCACGCCCAATAATGGCCTTCTTCCACGCGTCGCACGAATGCGAAAAGCCAGGGTATCTTTTATGTTTTACCCCCTAGCTGTGCAAATAATCTGCCTATAAGAGAGGCAAGAATCCAGATCCAAATCACACCATCTTCCTTCCTCGAGTACTCATCGGAGCGCTTCTGACTCAAAAATCCATTCCATCATGGACCGTCGACGCGGCTCCTCTTCTCGAGCTCCCAGCCCTCTGCCAGGAGATTGGAGGAGATGTTCTATCCCGCACAACGAGCTGGTGACGCTTCAAGCGGAGGAATATCTCCCTCCGGCCTTCATGGTTCCGGTCCGAGCCGGGCTGGCCACCTACAAAGGTGGGAAGCAAGCGGAGGCTACCCCAAATCCCAACAAAGGGGAGCGGGTATGCTTCGTCCCCTATCTGATAAGGGGGCTCGGATTTCCCATACATCCGTTCCTCCGCGGGCTCCTAGAGCTCTACGGACTCCAGCTCCATCACCTCACGCCCGCCTCTATCCTGCATATCGCGGGTTACGTAGCTCTTTGTGAGCTGTTTCTGGGCGTCGAGCCCCATTTCGTCCTGTGGAAGAGGCTGTTCTGCCTTGTACCCCGCTCTCACGAGGGGTCCACATATCAAGTGGGCGGTGCCGAAATATGGCGCATCGCCGGGATCGGATATCCATCCGGAACCCCTAAGAAGGCGTCCGAAGACTGGCCTTCAGAATGGTTTTACGTAGAAGACGCTCCGCTGCCCGACCCTGTTCGGATCGGCCTCCCGGAGTTCGGTAATGCTCCTCTGAAGAAACGCCTTAGCTGGCGCCCACGGAGCCCCTAGCTGGAGGAAGACAAGAGCGTCCATTATTTGATGGGCCGGATAAGATTACTGGCCCATTCCAGGTTGACCATGATTGGAGTCATGGCAACGTGCATCATGCGAGGGGTGCAGCCGCTACAATACAGGGGCCACCCTATGTGGGATTTCAACGGGGAGGACGATGCCACCCGTCATGGCCACAAAGGGCCGGGATCGGCCGAAGACCTGGCGAAGATCCTGTCCGGCCTATACAAGGGGGAGAAGGAGGATTTCCTCCAGACGACCCCGTTGAATGGGTTTTCCATGAATAACCCTCGGCCTTGGGTAAGCGAGCACTTTGTATGCCCGACCCATGCTTTCAAAGTTTAAGTTTCTTATATCATGCTTTCGACGCAGGAGCTGCGCCGGGTTGTGGAGGGCATGCTTAGCCCAGCTCCGCAACCCGAGGATCCAGAGAGATCCCAGGATCCGGCCTCCGAAGAGGACCCGGACATTAAGGTGGAGCTAATCGACGGGGTGTTCCACCAGCTCAGCATGGATAACGCTTTAGTCGCCATTACGGCTGACTACCCCGGACTATATCCGGCTTCCCAGGTGATTGCGACCGAAGTCTAGACACCATTATTTCTTCCTTGCTCATTTCTGACCACCGTATGCGATGGTGTTCTGCAGGAGGCGCCTTCAAGGCGGGAAGCCGAGCCCACGGCGGCTGACCAACAAGGGTCAGTCCGGCCCAGTAGGCGGAAGAGGAGCGCGGCGCCGATTGAAACGTCGCCGCAAAGGTATAACTCACAGTTCGTTTATTCAGAGCGACATTCCTAGGAAGCGTTTGAGTGCTCATGACTTTTGTAGGAGAAAAAGCGCCCGCCGGACTGCTAAATTTTCCCAACGGGACTGTAAATTAGACAGCCTGTTAGACGGGATTGAGGAGGAATACAGTCAATCGATTTGACAATGTATTTTAAAATGACATGTAAAATGCCTTCTAGCCGGATTGTAGATCGTTTGTCTTTGCCGACCTTTTCGCTTCAACCTCGGGACCCTAGAGTCCGGAGTGTGTCCGAATACCTTCTCGGTTAAAAAACAACCGTGGCATGCATGGAGACCAGGCGTAGGGGTCATTAGTGCTTTATCAGACAAGTGCCCAACTAGTTATGTTATATTACATGGTTAGTAAGAAACATCTTCCAGGGAGAATAGTTCCGTTAAGGGTTCCTTTCCCTGGGAGGCAAGCCCTAAAGTGCATGTCCGGACTGCAAAAAGAGCAGAAAAACATCTGGGGGCAAATAAATAAGTAGGTAAAAAATCATCTTTCAAGTCACCGACCGAATATTCCCTTAAGAACACTAGCTTTCGGCTTCACCCAGTCTGAGGTACACGTCCGGCTGACCCGGCAGTAACAATCCCAAAGGTGCTCCCTTTACCTCCTAGCCGAACAATCGGGAACGTAGGGGTAAGCACAGGAGCCAGGCAACCCAGCTTGGCCAAAACTTAAGTCATATCGATGCATATAATGGTGAATAAAAGGTACATGTGGAAGTTTGACACATGTGCTGGGCATGAAGCCCTTATAATTAAGCTTCTGGTAAAGAAGCCCCCAGGTATAATGAGTGCGGATGGCACGTCAAGTGTGTGCGAACAATGCGCAAGTAAGCTTTTTAAGGCTTTGATGAATAAGGGTGAGGGAGAAAAAAGAGGATCAAAAGACAGCTGAAGTATAAAACTTTGGACAGGGGAAGGGGACAAACTCTTAGTCCGGCGCTAGGCGTAGAATCTTCGGAGGCGGGCTGCGTTCCATGGGTTCGGCTCGAGTCGGTTGTCCGACGCATTTCGTAGACGGTACGCTCCGCCGGTCAAGACTTGATCGATAATGAAGGGGCCTTCCCATTTGGGCTTAAGCTTGTCCT
This sequence comes from Triticum dicoccoides, assembly GCF_002162155.2. Taxonomy (NCBI): domain Eukaryota; kingdom Viridiplantae; phylum Streptophyta; class Magnoliopsida; order Poales; family Poaceae; genus Triticum; species Triticum dicoccoides. The sequence continues at coordinate 206,306,653 of NC_041389.1, read as the reverse complement.
TTTTCTTGTCCGGCAGGCGTAGAACTAGTTCGCCAACGTTGTATGTCTTGGCCCGTACTTCTCTGCTTTGATATCGTCGAGCCTGCTGCTGATAGAATGCGGAACGAGCCTTGGCGACGTCGCGTTCTTCCTCCAATGCGTCCAAGCTGTCCTGCCGATCCAGTTCGGCTTCTCTTTCTTCATACATGCACTCAGGGTGAGTCATGAATGATGTCGCAAGGCAGAACTGCTTCTACGCCGTATACCATAAAAAATGGTGTGAATCCGGTAGTACGGTTGGGCGTTGTCCGCAGCCCCCAGAGTAAGGAGTCGGGCTCCTCTACCCAGTGCGTATCAGATTTCGTAAGGGACCGCACTAGTCTGGGTTTGATGCCGCTCATTATTAGACCATTTGCTCGTTCCACTTGACCGTTGGTTTGAGGATGATAGACTGAAGCGTAGTCGAGCTTGATGCCCCTATTTTTGCACCATGGTTTAACCTCGTCGGCCGTGAAGTTCGTGCCATTATCGGTGATGATGCTGTGGGGGACACCATAACGGTGTACTACCCCGGATATGAAGTCTATCACTGGTCCGGACTCTGCTGTTTTAACTGGCTTGGCCTCTATCCATTTGGTGAATTTATCCACCATGACCAATAGGTATCTTTGCTTGTGGGTTCCCCCTTTAAGGGGTCCAACCATGTCAAGCCCCCAGACCGCGAACGGCCAGGTAACGGGTATAGTTTTGAGGGCGGTGGGTGGCATATGGCTCTGATTAGCAAAGAGCTGACAACCGACGCATCTTTGGACTAAGTCCTGAGCATCTGCCCCGGGCCCTCGGCCAATAAAATTCTGTACGGAATGCCTTTCCTACAAGGGCCCGAGCTGCGGCGTGGTGTCCGCCTAGTCCGGCATGAATTTCAGCCAGAAGGTTTCGCCCTTCTTCTTCGGAGATACACCTTTGAAGGACTCCGGTTGTGCTTTTCTTATAGAGTTCTCCCTCATGGACCTTGTAGGCTTTGGATCGCCGAACTATGCAGCGGGCCTCATTTTGGTCTTCGGGAAGTTCCTGCCTAAGCAAGTAGGCTAGGAATGGCTCTGTCCACGGGCCGATTACTGCCATTATATCGTGGGCTGAAGGTGTTATTTCATCGACTGAATCGCTGATTATGTCAGATTGCTCTTTGTCGGTTGGTGCGGCTGCTTCCGGTTTGTTGTTTCTGGACACCTATTCCCATAGTACGGATGGCTTAAACAGCCGTTCCAGGAAGATGTTTGGAGGGACAGCGTCACGTTTTGCGCCGATGCATGCCAATACGTCGGCCGCTTGGTTATTATCCCTGGCTACATGGTGGAATTCAAGTCCTTCGAACCGAGCTGACATTTTAAGGACAACGTTACGATAGGCTGCCATTTTCGGATCCTTGGCGTCAAAGTCTCCATTTACTTGGGATATTGCGAGGTTTGAGTCCCCGCGCACCTCAACGCCCATGGAGATTGCCATCCGGAGGCCATGTAAGAGGGCCTCGTACTCGGCTGCATTGTTGGAGTCCGTGTACATTATCTGAAGTACGTATTGGACTGTGTCCCCGGTTGGGGACGTCACTACGACGCCAGCCCCCAATCCGGCCAACATTTTGGAGCCGTCGAAGTGCATAATCCAATTGGAGTATGCGTCGTACTCTTTAGGGAGTTCGGCTTCGGTCTACTCAGCGACGAAGTCAGCCAAAACTTGCGACTTTATAGCTCGCCGAGGTTTGTAAGTTATATCGAATGGTAAGAGCTCAATGGCCCATTTTGCAATCCTGCCCGTCGCGTCGCTGTTGTTTATGATGTCATTTAGGGGTACTTCGGACGCCACTGTTATCGAACACTCTTGAAAGTAGTGTCGGAGCTTCCGGGATGCCATGAACACCGCATACGCTATCTTTTGATAGTGCGGGTAACGGGACTTGCAGGGAGTTAAAACAGTGGATACGTAGTACACTGGTTTTTGAAGAGGGAATTTATGCCCTTCTGTCTCTCGTTCTACGACGAGTACCACGCTTACAACTTGATGTGTTGCCGCGATGTATAACAACATTGGTTCGCCCAGGTTAGGCGCAGCTAGTACCAGATTTGTTGCCAATATGGCTTTTATTTCTTCCAGTCCGGCAGTGGCAGCATCCGTCCACTCAAAGTGTTCGGTGCGTCCGAGGAGGCGATAGAGGGGCAATGCCTTTTCTCCCAAACGGGAGATGAAGCGGCTTAGAGCCGCCATGCATCCAGTCAATTTTTGGATCTGTTTGAGGTCTTTTGGAATATCCAGCTGTGACAGAGCTCGGATCTTAGCTGGGTTTGCTTCAATTCCTCTACCGGATACAATGAAGCCCAGGAGCTTTCCGACTGGTACGCCGAAAACGCATTTTTCCGGATTCAGCTTGATGTCATATGCTCGGAGGTTGTCGAATGTGAGTCTCAAATCGTCTACTAGAGTTTTGACGTGCTTGGTTTTGACGACTACGTCGTCTACGTATGCCTCTATTGTTTTGCAGATCTGGGTAGCCAGACATGTCTGAATCATGCGCTGATATGTTGCGCCGGCGTTTTTAAGTCCGAAGGGCATCATGTTGAAGCAGAATGGTCCATATGGAGTAATGAATGCCGTTGCGGCTTGGTCCGCTTCTGCCATTTTGATTTGATGGTAGCCGGAGTATGCGTCTAGGAAGCACAATGAGTCGGGCCCTGCGGTAGCATCGATTATTTGGTCGATGCGGGGGAGGGGGAAGGGATCCTTTGGGCAGGCCTTGTTGAGGTCTTTAAAATCGACACATAGGCGCCAGGATTTGTCCTTCTTTGGTACCATTACCAGGTTTGCTAGCCAATCCGGATGTTTGATGTCTCTGATGAATCCGGCTTCCAATAGTTTGGCTAGTTCTTCTCCCATTGCCTGTCTTTTGGGTTTGAAAAATCGTCGAAGAGCCTGTTTGACCGGCTTGAACCCTTTTAGGATATTTAGGCTATGCTCTAAAAATCTGCGTGGGATTCCCGGCATATCTGAAGGGTGCCAGGCGAAAATGTCCCAATTTTCCCGAAGGAATTCTCACAGTGCGGCATCTACATCAGGGTTCAACTGTGCCCCAATGGAGGCCGTCTTTGTCGGGTCTGTTGGATGGACCTGGAATTTTACTATTTCGTCCGCTGGTTTAAAGGAGGTGGACTTGGATCTCTTATCGAGTATCACGTCGTCCCTATTCACCGTAGAGCGCAGCGCGGTGAGTTCTTCTGCCGCTAGGGCTTCGGATAGTGCCTCCAGGGCTAATGCGGCTGTCTTGTTTTCGGCGCGGAGTGCTATGTCCGGATCACTAACGAGAGTGATTATTCCGCCGGGCCCAGGTATTTTGAGCTTCATGTACCCGTAATGGGGTACGGCCTGAAAAATTGTGAATGCCTCTCGTCCTAATATAGCGTGATATCCGCTGCTGAACGGGGCCACTTGGAACGTGACTTCTTCGGACCTGTAATTGTCCGGCGAGCCGAACACCACATCAAGTGTGATTTTTCCGGTGCAGCGCGCTTCCCGTCTAGGGATTATTCCTCTGAAGGTTGTGCTGATTCGCTCAATGCGGCTCTAGTCTATTTCCATTTTTTGAAGAGTTTCCTCGTAAATGAGGTTTAATCCGCTGCCGCCATCCATGAGTACCTTGGTGAGTCGAAAGCCGTCCACTATTGGGCTAAGGACCAATGCGGCTGGTGCTCGGGCTGTTCGGAATTTAGGTTCGTCGCTAGCGTTGAAGGTGATGGCCGTGTCGCTCCAAGGATGTGTTGTTGCTACTTGGTAGACTTCGGCGAGGCTGCGGATTGTTCGTTTCCGCATATTGTTTGATGCGAAAGTTTCAAAGACTGTTGATACCGTACCAATATTGTTGGAGTGGTTTTCCAGGGCTAGAAGCTCCTCGCCACTTTTGGCCACCTGCCGTAATATCCAACATGCTCGAAGGCTATGTGTCGGGGTGGCGCCCTCTGTACTGTGAATTTTACAGGGTCCGTTAAGCCATCCCTCCAGTATGGTTCCATGCCCTTTATGGGGTCTTTGCTTTTTGGTTTTTGTACCTGGTGCCTAAGTGTGATGCACCCTTTTGTTGCGGACTAGGGTTGTATTCGGGGCCGGATTGTCCCAAAACTTATTTTCGGTTTTCCGGAAACTTTCCACCGCACAGTACTTTCGTACTATGGATGCCAGGTCGGCGAAGCGTGTGATTTCACGACGGCCGACGGCGTTCAAGATTCCCTCGTCCGTGCAATTATTGCAAAAAATTGAGATTGTGTTTTCCTCTCGGCAGTCCTTTATCCTGTCCATAACCAGGAGGAATCTGGCCCAGTAATGATGTACTGTTTCAGCAGGCTCTTGCCATATTAGAGATAGATCACATATGTCTGGGTGGGTGGGTGGAATTGAGTCCGGAGCTCTACCCATCCCAAGGCTCAAGGGCCGAGAAGTTTCCGAATTCGGAAGCTTGGAAAGTGGAACATTGTCCAACGAGTCCGGTCCGATGCCTGACTTTAGGTTCAGTGCTTGATCGAAGTCCGCCCCTCCGCGGGAATCCGGCATGGAGGGTTCGGGAGCCCGGACGTGACTAGTTTTCAATACAGAAGAAGAGTCGCCGCGTTGTTCCTCTACCACTACAACGTGGTGGGTAACCTGGGGAGAGTTAATCTCTCTCAGATCGGTTTTAAGCCCAATCTGATTGTAGACTATAGCGACTCCCAGGGCGGCGATGCGATCTAAGAGCTCGTTTACGGACGGGAGCTCTATTGAATCCAGCCGCTCGGCGAATTCCAAGCTGACGTGAAGATTGCTTTTGACGACTTGAGAGGTCATTGTCGAAGCGGTGGCCGGACAGGCGGTCATGAGAAAACCACCTAGCCGGATAGTTTGGCCGGCAGCCAAGGCTCCTTTGGCGAAGATACCGTCCTTGAAGACGGTAAGAGGCATCCTTCCTATCGGCGACGACACAGAGGAACTCTCAATGAAAGCACCAATGTCGGTGTCAAAACTGGCGGATCTCGGGTAGGGGGTCCCGAACTATGCGTCTAGGCGGATGGTAACAGGAGACGAGGGACACGATGTTTTACCCAGGTTCGGGCCCTCTTGATGGAGGTAAAACCCTACGTCCTGCTTGATTAATATTGATGATGTGTATTACAAGAGTGGATCTACCACGAGATCAAGGAGGCTAAACCCTAGAATCTAGCCTATGGTATGATTGTTGTAATGGTTGTTCGTCCTACGGACTAAAACCCTCCGGTTTATATAGACACCGGAGAGGGCTAGGGTTACACAGAGTCGGTTACAATGGTAGGAGATCTACATATCCGTATCGCCAAGCTTGCCTTCCACGCCAAGGAAAGTCCCATCCGGACACGGGACGAAGTCTTCAATCTTGTATCTTCATAGTCTTGGAGTCTGGCTGACGATAACAGTCCGGCTGTCCGGACACCCCCTAGTCCAGGACTCCCTCAGCGAAGCCATCTCTTTCCCATGGTGATTTGGTTTTCGATCCGAGGTCGGATCTTTTCCAAGGGGGAGGGGATGATGCAGAGCATCCTACGGGCATCACCATGTCAAGAGTTCGTTTGGCAAGTGACACGTGCGACCTCTACTTCTCATACATAAAGGTGAATCTTCTCCTTTACACGTGTTCACTTGACCACTTTGAGGATGGTGTACTACTTGACACTTCTCTCGTGTGCATGCATAGGTATTTTTGGAACACTACAGTCGATGAGGAGGAGTGCAAGCACCAATGAACAACTACACCATCCGCGAGGGAAGCCTAGAAGCGATGACGGAGGAAGACGATGTTGCTGAAGCTACATCGGCTAGACATCCGGCCCCCATCCCGGACATCCGGCACCTGCGCGTGCATAGCCGGGCCAAAGGCTCATGTATTCCCCTCCTCACTTACCCTTTCGTGGACTAGCTTATATATACTCCACCCCCTTCCTCTAGCTAGGGTTAGCAAATATGATAGCTCATTCTTAGGTGAGCTTTGCTCCTACCTCTACTCTTGATATATATATATATATATATATATATATATATATATATATATATATATATATATATAGATAGAGAGAGAGAGAGAGAGAGAGAGAGAGAGAGAGACCACTACTCCATTAGAGGCCAAGACCTCCATCTAGGAGAAGATCCTGCGGGATATCATCAAGACCCCCTCACGGGCGGACCCCCTTTAAGACCTCCTCATGGAGATGAACTTTACCTTGTATCTTTCCTTTTGTTGTTCATGTACCTTTGTGGATCTTGTGTGTTTGATTGTCTAGTGGATGTGTGATTGGACTTGTTCTTGAGTGTTTCCCCTTGTGATTTCTCCCCATTCTTCCCCGTGTTCTTCATGTTCTTCGAGGGATCCCACTCCAATCGTGAAAGATTGGCCTACACTGGGTTAGCCCCATATCAGCACTTGTTTTGCCTTCCTATGCTAGTTGATTCTTGTTCCCATAAATTGTTTGCTCACAAAATCCCTATGAATAGGAAGTGGGTTAGACTTAAATGTGCTAGTCACGTGATTCATGATGCTCTCTTTATGTTTCAATTCTTATCTTTTATGTGAGCATCATTGAAATCATAATGCCTAACTAGAAAGGCATTAAAGAAAAGCGCTTGTTGGGAGACAACCCAACATTTACCCTACTGTTTTTATGTGTCCACATGATTAACCTACAGTAGTAATCATGTTTTATAGCTTTTGTTTCAATAAAGTACCAAGTAAAGCCTTTGGGATAGTGTCGATGATTGTTGACTTGATTCTGTGCAAAAACAGAAACTTTTGTGCCCAGTAACAGAATTGATCTAATCTTCTGGAGCGACAAAAAATTCTGATTTTTTCCAGTTTATTTATATAAATATTTCCTATGTTTTCCTATTTTTTTCAGAATTTCTAGAGTATCAGAAGTTTGGTTGTTGTTCATATCATTACAGACTATTATGTTTTTAACAGATTCTGTTTTCAATGCATAGTTTGCTTGTTTTAGTGTTTTCATAGCTTATATTAAGTGATATAAATTGTGGAAATGATAAGGTACAATAGGAATTGTGTGGGAACAATTATGAATCTTATCTTGACAGTGCCAAAGTGAATGATTTGTTTTTATGACGAGGACATGACTACCTTGGATACGACCAAAAATATTGCATACATGCATATTTGTGAGGTGTATGGAACAATTGTAAAATCCACATATGAAGATAAGGGAGAAAGAGACATTTAGGTGCTGTTCAAGAAGTTCTCTCACGTCACTTTTAGCACAAGAGAAGATAGAGTCCAAGTCTTTCACATTTTGCACTCAGATTCGGACTACATAGACATACCTGACTCAAAACCTCAATTTATATTTCATCCGAACTCCAAATTGGGTGATTATTTTTTGTTGGAAAGTAGATTTCGTGCACTTTCCAACCCAATTGGATTCACCTTCAAATTCATTCGGACTGTTGTGATAATGATGAAACATTTTGATGCTGCAGCAGAATTCGAGTCAAACTACAAGTCCAAAGGTGTTGCATCACCTCCACTTGGGCCCATGAGCCTTTTACGACCTAGATTTAGTTTTAGGCTGACTTGGGATGTCCTCCCACCTCCTTGATCGCCACCCCTTGCTCCTATATAAGTAGATCCATCTAGTAGCTTTTTCCTTGGGATTTGTTTAGTTAAAAGTTAGGCATTGCAACTTCGTGTACTTCGTTTGTGTCCAACGACCAGACGGAGACCGGTTCCAGATCCCCACTTTTATCAATACTTCATACATATTCACAATATTCAGATTGCATTATCATATTCTTGCTTGTTCTTCAATTGCATGCAGGAATAGACCTTCGTGGTCAGGCTGATCGTGCTTTCGGCATCGTCGGTAACCTCAGGAGATTGGTTTAGCGATTGCTAAGGCGCAACGTCATGCATGTTTGTAGTCGGATCATCAAAGTTGACTCAGCCAAATCGATAGTTATCATCTCACCGAAAGATCGGGACACCCCGCCTCTATAACTTTATCATACTAACCCATCTCACGAAGTTCCGTTAAGTTTTGTGTGATTAAAGTTTTCAAGTTTTGGGTGAGGTATCAATATGAGGAGAATAAGGAGTGGCAAGACCCTAAGCTTGGGGATGCCCAAGGCACCCCAAGATAATATTCAAGGAAGATACAAGCAACTAAGCTTGGGAATGCCTTGGGGCATCCCCTCTTTCGTCTTCAACATTATCGGTAACCTCATTTGGAGCTATATTTTTATTCGTCACATGATATGAGTTTTGCTTGGAGTGTCATTTTATTTTAGTTTAATTTGCTTGCTGTTATTTAGAGTAATGTTTTTCATATTTTAGTTCAATAAAAAGGTCAAGTATAGCTTTACTATGATTATTTTGCAAGTCTATATCTTGCTATTTTGAAAACAGAAAGTTTTCTATCATTGTCTGAATTCTTGTGGAAAGTCAGAACGTGATAAAATATTGAAATTTTTTACACAATGAGTAACCACAAATTTTCTACAGTGTGGTAAGTTTTCAGAATTTTTGGAGTTAGAGAAGTATGAATACTCTTGCATTATTTATAGACTGTTCTATTTAGACAGATTGTTGTTATGTTTGCTTGTTTAATGATTCTATTTGAGGATATAAGTGTTAAATATGCAGATGCATTTAGTATGCAATGTCAAATAATAATTTTAGTGATTTTCTACAGTGGAGAATGATAAGGTTTTGCATTTGATTTGTACTAACTTATCTCACGAGTTCTTGTTGAGTTTTTTGTGGAAGAAGTTTCTAAGAATTAGGAAACCGTGATATGGGAGGAATTAAGGAGACACAAGAGCTCAAGCTTGGGGATGCCCAAGGCATCCCTAGTTAATTTTTCAAGAAGTCTCAAGCATCTAAGCTTGGGGATGCCCCGGTAGGCATCCCACCTTTCCCCATCAACGATTATCGGTCATCTTCGGTTGAGCCTAAGTTTTTGCTTCTTCACATGATATGTGCTATCCTTGGAATGTCATTGTTTTTGTTTTGCTTGCTGTTTGAATAAAATACTTAAGATCTGAAATTCTTAAAAAAAAGAGTCTTCACATAGCTACATAATTATTTGACTACTCATTGATCTTCACTTATATCTTTTTAGAGCATGGCGGTGGTTTTATTTTGAAGAAATTGATGAACTCTCATGCCTCACTTATATTATTTTGAGAGTCTTATAAATAGTATGGCAATTTGCTTAGGTTATGGATTTAGTCCTAATATGATGGGCATCCAAGAGGGATATAAGAAAAACTTTCATATAAAGAGCATTGGATAATATGAGAGGTTTGATTCCTTGCATTTGTTTTGAGATATAAAGATGGTGATATGAGAGTCATGCTAGTGAGTAATTGTGGGTTGGTAAATACTTGTGTTAAAGTTTGTGATTCCCGCATCATGCACGTATGGTGAGCCGTTATGTGGTGAAGTCGGAGCATGATTTATTTTTTGATTGTCTTCCTTATGAGTGGCGGTCGGGGACGGGTGATGGTCTTTTCCTACCAATCTATCCCCCTAGGAGCATGCGTGTAGTACTTTATTTCGATGGCTAATAAATTTTTGCAATAAGTATGTGAGTTCTTTATGACTAATGTTGAGTCCATGGATTATACACACTCTCACCCTTCCACCATTGCTAGCCTCTCTAGTACAGCGCAACTTTCACCGATGCATTAAACCCACCATATACATTCCTCAAAACAACCACCATACCTACATATTATGGCATTTCCATAGTCATTCCGAGATATATTGCCATGCAACTTCCGCCGTTCCGTTTTATTATGACACCTACCATCATTATCATATTGTTCTCTGCTACTTCTTGAGCTTGCGTTGGTTTTTCCCTTAAAGAGGAAAGGGTGATACAACACAGTAGAGATAAGTATTTTACTCAGTTAAGAACCAAGGTATCAACCCAGTAGGAGAAACGCGCAAGTCCCCAATAGATGCACATGCACAAACAATCAAACACTTGCACCCAACACGATAAAGGGGTTGTCAATCCCTTCACGGTCACTTGCAAAGGTGAGATCTGATAGAGATAGATAGAACTAAACAAGAGATAAAATATTTTTGGGTTTTTTGGTTTATAGATCTGAAAATAAAAGATTGCAAATAGTAGATCGAAAACTAATATGATGGAAAATAGACCCGGGGGCCATAGTTTCACTAGAGGCTTCTCTCATGAAGGCAAATAATACGATGGGTGAACAAATTACTGTCGAGCAATTGATAGAAAAGCACAAAGTTATCACGATATCCAAGGCAATGATTATGCAATATAGGCATCATGTACGTGTGAAGTAGACCGACTCCTGCCTGCATCTACTACTATTACTCCACACATCGACCGTTATACAGCATGCATCTAGAGTATTAAGTTCATAAAGAACGGAGTAACACCTTAGTAAGATGACATAATGTAGAGGAATAAACTCAAGCAATATGATGAAAACACCATCTTTTTATCCTCGATGGCAAAAATTCAATACGTGTCTCGCTACCCCTACTTTGTCACTGGGTGAAATCATGCAAGATTGAACCCAAAGCTAAGCACCTCTCCCATTGCAAGAAAAACCAATCTAGTTGGACAAACCAAACCGATAGTTCAAAGAGAAATACAAAGATATCAAATCATGCATATAAGAATTCAGAGAAGATTCAAATAATATTCATAGATAAGCTGATCATAAATCCAAAATTCATCGGATCTTGACAAACACACCGCAAAAGGAGATTACATCGGATAGATCTCCAAGAACATCGAGGAGAACATGGTATTAAGAATCAAAGAAAGAGAAGAAGCCATCTAGCTACTAGCTATGGACCCGTAGGTCTGTGGTAAACTACTCACGCTTCATCGGAAGGGCAATAAAGTTGATGTAGATGCCCTCCGTGATCGAATCCCCCTCTGGCAGGATGCCAGGAAAGGCCCCAAGATGGGATCTCACGGGAACAGAAGGTTGCGGCAGCGGAAAAGTATTTTCATGGATGCTCCTGGTGGTTCTGGAATATATGTGAATATATAGGAGGAAGGGCTAGGTCAGGGGAGTCCCGAGGGGCCCACAAGGTAGGGGGGCACGCCCCCTAGGGCGCGCCCTCCACCCTTGCTGCCGCCTCGTGGCTCTTCTGGCTTGGACTCCAAGTCCTCTGGGTGTCTTTTGGTCTAAGAAAAATCATCGTGAAGTTTTATTTCGTTTGGACCCTGTTTAGTATTACTTTTCTGCGAAGCTCAAAAACAAGGAAAAGACAGAAACTGGCACTGGGCTCTAGATTAATAGGTTAGTCCCAAAAATAGTATAAAATAACATATTAATGCAGCATATAAAACATCCAAAACAGATAATATAATAGCATGGAACAATAAAAAATTATAGATACGTTGGAGATGTATCAAGCATCCCCAAGCTTAATTCCCGCTTGTCCTTGAGTAGGTAAATGATAAAAATAGAATTTTTGATCTGGAATGCTACCTAACATATTTATCCATGTAATTTTCTTTTATTGTGGCATGAATGTTCAGATCCATAAGATTCAAAACAGAAGTTTAATATTGACATAAAAATGATAATACTTCAAACATACTAATAAAGCAATCATGTCTTGTCAAAATAACATGACCAAAGAAAGCTATCCCTACAAAAACATATAGTCTGGCAATGGTCCATCTTCATCACACAAAATATTCAAATCATGCACAACCCCGATGACAAGCCAAGATTTTGTTTCATACTTTTGACGTTCTCAAACCTTTTCAAATTTCACGCAATACATGAACATGAGCCATGGATATAGCACTATAGGTGGAATAGAATATGGTGGTTGTGGAGAAGACAAAAAGAAGGAGATAGTCTCACATCAACTAGGCGTATCAACAAGCTATGGAGATGCCCATCAATAGATATCAATGCGAATGAGTAGGGATTGCCATGCAACGGATGCACTAGAGCTATAAGTTTATGAAAGCTCAAAAATAAACTAAGTGGGTGTGCATCCAACTTGCCTCCTCACGAAGACCTAGGGCAATTTTAAGCCCATCATTGGAATATACAAGCCAAGTTCTATAATGAAAAATTCCCACTAGTATATGAAAGTGACAACATAGGAGGCTTTCTATCATGAAGATCATGGTGCTACTTTGAAGCACAAGTGTGGAAAAAGGATAGTAACATTACCCCTTCTCTCTTTTCTCTCATTTTTTTGGAAGATTCTTTGGCCTCTTTTATTTTTCCTCACATGGGGCAATGCTCTAATAATGAAGATCATCATACTTTTATTTACTTACAACTCAAGAATTACAACTCGATACTTAGAACAAAATATGACTCTATATGACTGCTTCCGGCAGTGTAGCAGATGTGCAATGACTCAAGAGTGACTTGTATATAAAAAATATGAATGGTGGGTTTGCCACAAGTACGATGTCAACTACATCATCATGCAAAGCAATATGACAATGATGGAGCGTGTCATAATAAAACAGAACGGTGGAAGTTGCATGGCCATATATCTCGGAATGGCTATGGAAATGCCATAGTAGGTAGGTATGGTGGCTGTTTTGAGGAAGGTAAATGGTGGGTGTATGGTACCGGCGGAAGTTGCGCGGTACTAGAGAGGCTAGCAATTGTGGAAGTGTAACACCCAATATGCGACTATACTTGACACGTGTCGAGGTACGACTTGGGGTATAAGCGCATATTGGTATGGTCGCAAGAGTGGCTGTATCTTTGCGCATCTCATGTACTGAATAGATAGAATACAAGCTTTGGCTTACAATTGCCACAATTTCACACAATTATGTCAAGTAATACAATCATTCAAGATGAACACAGAGTCCGTCTATGGACGAAATGAAACAAATAAAAGACAACCACCCAAGCTAAGTCCCGATCGACCCTACTGGGCACCACTACTGATCGTCCGAAAAGGAAACATAGTAACAGCCACGGTCTTCGTCAAACTCCCACTTGAGCTCAGTGGCATCACCTGCATCGGTCTCATCGGTACCTGCAACTATGTTTTTAGTATATTGTGAGCCACGGGGACTCAGCAATCATATCACCCACGGTATCAAGACTAGCAAAGTTTAAATGAGTAAGGTATGGTCATGAGGTGGAGTTGCAGCAAGCACTAAGCATATGTATGGTAGCTAACTTATGAATACCAGATTGAGATGAGAAGCCACGCAATGGTCGCAAACTAGTAATGATCAAGAAGTGATCCTGAACTACTTACGTTCAAACATAACCCCACCGTGTTCTCTTCCCGAACCTCGTTGAAAAGAGACCATCACAGTTACACACGCGCTTGGTGTATTCTTAAAGAGTTTAGTGTCAAGTTTGCTACAACCGGATATTGAAAACTCCCATCTGCCACATAACCGCGGGCACGGCTCTCAAAAGTTTAAACCATGCAGGGTGTTGATACGTCTCCAACGTATCTATAATTTATGAAGTATGAATGCTATTATATTATCTATTTTTGATGTTTATGGGCTTTATTATACACTTTTACATTATTTTTGGGACTAACCTATTAACCGGAGGCCCAGCCCAAATCGCTGTTTTCTTGCCTATTTCAAGGTTTCGAAGAAAAGGAATATCAAACGGAGTCCAAACGGAATGAAACCTTCGGGAAGTTATTTTTGGAACGGAAGTAATGCAGGAGACTTGGAGTAGATGCCAGGGAAGCTTCGAGGTGTCCACGAGGCAGGGAGGTGCGCCCTACCCCCCTAGGCGCCCCCACCCTCATGGGCCCCTCGTGGCTCCCCTGACCGTCTTCTTTCGCCTATATATATCCATATACCCTAAAAACATCGAGGAGCACAATAGATCAGGAGTTCCGCCGCCACAAGCCTCTGTAGCCACAAAAAACCAATCGGGACCCTATTCCGGCCCCTGCCGGAGGGGGGATCCCTCACCGATGGCCATCTTCATCATCCCGACGCTCTCCATGACGAGGAGGGAGTAGTTCACCCTCGGGGCTGAGGGTATGTACCAATAGCTATGTGTTTGATCTCTCTCTCTCTCTCTCTCTCTCTCTCTCGTGTTCTTGATTTGGCACGATCTTGATGTACCACGAGCTTTGCTATTATAGTTGGATCTTATGATGTTTCTCCCCCTCTACTCTCTTGTAATTGATTGAGTTTCCCTTTTAAGTTATCTTATCGGATTGAGTCTTTAAGGATTTGAGAACACTTGATGTATGTCTTGCATGTGCTTATCTGTGGTGACTGGGATATTCACGTGCTCTACTTGATGTACGTTTTGGTGATCAACTTGCGGGTTCAGTGACCTTGTGAACTTATGCATAGGGGTTGGCACACGTTTTCATCTTGACTCTTCGGTAGAAACTTTGAGGCACTCTTTGAAGTACTTTGTGTTGGTTGAATAGATGAATCTAAGATTGTGTGTTGCATATCGTATAATCATGCCCACAGATACTTGAGGTGACATTGGAGTATCTAGGTGACATTATGGTTTTGGTTGATTTGTGTCTTAAGGTGTTATTCTAGTGCGAACTCTATGATAGATCGGAGGAAAGAATAGCTTCGTGTTATTTTACTATGGACTCTTGAATAGATCGATCGGAAAGGATAACTTTGAGGTGGTTTCGTACCCTACAATAATCTCTTCGCTTGTTCTCCTCTATTAGTGACTTTGGAGTGACTCTTTGTTGCATGTTTAGGGATAGTTATATGATCCAATTATGTTATTATTGTTGAGAGAACTTGCACTAGTTAAAGTATGAACCCTAGGCCTTGTTTCGTAGCATTGCAATACCGTTTACGCTCACTTTTATCATTAGTTACCTTGCTGTTTTTATAATTTCAGATTACAAAAACCTATATCTACCATCCATATTGCACTTGTATCACCACCGCTTCATCAAACTATTGCACCTATACAATTTACCATTGTATTGGGTGTGTTGGGGGACACAAGAGACTCTTTGTCATTTGGTTGCAGGGTTGTTTGAGAGAGACCATCTTCATCCTACGCCTCCCACGGATTGATAAACCTTAGGTCATCCACTTGAGGGAAATTTGCTACTGTCCTACAAACCTCTGCACTTGGAGGCCCAACAACGTCTATAAGAAGAAGGTTGTGTAGTAGACATCAAACTCTTTTCTGGCGCCGTTGCCGGGGAGGTGAGTGCTTGAAGGTATATCTTTAGATCTCGCAATCGAATCTTTTAGTTTCTTGTTTTATCACTAGTTTAATCTATAAAAGAAAATTACAAAAAAATGGAATTGAGTTTGCCTCATACTCTTCATCTTTTTAATATCTTTCGTAAGAATGATTGAGGGAGTCCTGGATTAGGGGGTGTCCGGACAGCCGGACTGTTATCGTCAGCCGGACTCCAAGACTATGAAGATACAAGATTGAAGACTTTGTCCCGTGTCCGGATGGGACTTCCCTTGGCGTGGAAGGCAAGCTTGGCGATATGGATATGTAGATCTCCTACCATTGTAACCGACTCTGTGTAACCCTAGCCCTCTCCGGTGTCTATATAAACCGGAGGGTTTTAGTCCGTAGGACGAACAACCATTACAACAATCATACCATAGGCTAGCTTCTAGGGTTTAGCCTCCTTGATCTCGTGGTAGATCCAGTCTTGTAATACACATCATCAATATTAATCAAGCAGGACGTAGGGTTTTACCTCCATCAAGAGGGCCCGAACCTGGGTAAAACATCGTGTCCCTCGTCTCCTGTTACCATCCGCCTAGACGCACAGTTCGGGACCCCCTACCCGAGATCCGCCGGTTTTGACACCGACATTGGTGCTTTCATTGAGAGTTCCTCTGTGCCGTCGCCGATAGGAAGGATGCCTCTTCCCATCTTCAAGGACGGTATCTTCGCCAAAGGAGCCTTGGCCGCCGGCCAAACTATCCGGCTAGGTGGTTTTCTCATGACCGCCTGTCCGGCCACCGCTTCGACAATGACCTCTCAAGTCGTCAAAAGCAATCTTCACGTCAGCTCGGAATTCGCCGAGCGGCTGGATCCAATAGAGCTCTCATCTGTAAATGAGCTCTTAGATCGCATCACCGCCCTGGGAGTCGCTACAGACTACAATCAGATTGGGCTTAAAACCGATCTGAGAGAGATTAACTCTCTCCAGGTTATCCACCACGTTGCAGTGGTAGAGGAACAACGCGACGACTCTTCTTCTGTATTGGAAACTAGTCACGTCCGGGCTCCCGAACCCTCCATGTCGGATTCCCGCGGAGGGGCGGACTTTGATCAAGCACTGAACCTAAAGTCAGGCATCGGACCGGACTCATTGGACAACATTCCACTTTCCAAGCTTCCGAATTCGGAAACTTCTCGGCTCTTGAGCCTTGGGATGGGTAGGGCTCCGGACTCAATTCCACCCACCCACCCAGACATATGCGATCTATCTCTAATACAGCAAGAGCCTGCTGAAACAGTACATCATTACTGGGCCAGATTCCTCCTGGTTATGGACAGGATAAAGGACTGCCGAGAGGAAAACGCAATCCCAATTTTTTGCAATAATTGCACGGACGAGGGAATCTTGAACGCCGTCGGCCGTCGTGAAATCACACGCTTCGCCGACCTGGCATCCATAGTACGAAAGTACTGTGCGGTGGAAAGTTTCTGGAAAACCGAAAATAAGTTTTGGGACAATCCGGCCCCGAATACAACCCTAGTCCGCAACAAAAGGGTGCATCACACTCAGGCACCAGGTACAAAAACCAAAAAGCAAAGACCCCATAAAGGGCACGGAACCATACTGGAGGGATGGCTTAACGGTCCCTGTAAAATTCACAGTACAGAGGGCGCCACCCCGACACATAGCCTTCGAGCATGTTGGATATTACGGCAGGTGGCCAAAAGTGGCGAGGAGCTTCTAGCCCCGGAAAACCACTCCAACAATATTGGTACGGTATCAACAGTCTTTGAAACTTTCGCATCAAACAATATGCGGAAACAAACAATCCGCAGCCTCGCTGAAGTCTACCAAGTAGCAACAACACATCCTTGGAGCGACACAGCCATCACCTTCAACGCTAGCGACGAACCTAAATTCCGAACAGCCCGAGCACCAGCCGCATTGGTCCTTAGCCCAATAGTGGACGGCTTTCGACTCACCAAGGTACTCATGGATGGCGGCAGCGGATTAAACCTCATTTACAAGGAAACTCTTCAAAAAATGGAAATAGACTGGAGCCGCATTGAGCGAAGCAGCACAACCTTCAGAGGAATAATCCCTAGCCGGGAAGCGCGCTGCACCGGAAAAATCACACTTGATGTGGTGTTCGGCTCGCCGGACAATTACAGGTCCGAAGAAGTCACGTTCCAAGTGGCCCCGTTCAGCAGCGGATATCACGCTATATTAGGATGAGAGGCATTCAGGCCGTACCCCATTACGGGTACATGAAGCTCAAAATGCCTGGGCCCGGCGGAATAATCACTCTCGTTAGTGATCCGGACATAGCACTCCGCGCCGAAAACAAGACAACCGCATTAGCCCTGGAGGCACTATCCGAAGCCCTAGCGGTAGAAGAACTCACCGCGCTGCGCTCTACGGTGAATAGGGACGACGTGATACTCGATAAGAGATCCAAGTCCACCTCCTTTAAACTAGCGGACGAAATAGTAAAATTCCAGGTCCATCCAACGGACCCGACAAAGACGGCCTCCATCGGGGCACAGTTGAACCCTGATGTAGACGCCGCACTGCGAGAATTCCTTCAGGAAAATTGGGACATTTTCGCCTGGCACCCTTCAGATATGCCGGGAATCCCACGCAGATTGGCAGAGCATAGCCTAAATATCCTAAAAGGGTTCAAGCCGGTCAAACAGGCTCTTCGACGATTTTCCGAACCCAAAAGACAGGCAATGGGAGAAGAACTAGCCAAACTATTGGAAGCCGGATTCATCAGAGACATCAAACATCCGGATTGGCTAGCAAACCTGGTAATGGTACCAAAGAAGGACAAATCCTGGCGCCTATGTGTCGATTTTAAAGACCTCAACAAGGCCTGCCCAAAGGATCCCTTCCCCCTCCCCCGCATCGACCAAATAATCGATGCTACCGCAGGGCACGATTCATTGTGCTTCCTAGACGCATACTCCGGCTACCATCAAATCAAAATGGCAAAAGCGGACCAAGCCGCAACGGCATTCATTACTCCATATGGACCATTCTGCTTCAACACGATGCCCTTCGGACTTAAAAACGCCGGCGCAACATATTAGCGCATGATTCAGACATGTCTGGCTACCCAGATCGGCAAAACAATAGAGGCATACGTAGACGACCTAGTCGTCAAAACCAAGCACGTCAAAACTCTAGTAGACGATTTGAGACTCACATTCGACAACCTCCGAGCATATGACATCAAGCTGAATCCGGAAAAATGCGTTTTCGGCATACCAACCGGAAAGCTCCTGGGCTTCATTGTATCCGGTAGAGGAATTGAAGCAAACCCAACCAAGATCCAAGCTCTGTCACAGCTGGATATTCCAGAAGACCTCAAACAGATCCAAAAATTGACTGGATGCGTGGCGGCTCTAAGCCGCTTCATCTCCCGTTTGGGAGAAAAGGCATTGCCCCTCTATCGCCTCCTCGGACGCACCGAACACTTCGAGTGGACGGATGCTGCCACTGCCGGACTCGAAGAAATAAAAGCCATATTAGCAACAAATCCGGTACTGGCTGCGCCTAACCTGGCGAACCAATGTTGTTATACATCGCGGCAACACATCAAGTTGTAAGCGCGGTACTCGTCATAGAACGAGAGATAGAAGGGCATAAATTCCCTCTTCAAAAACCAGTGTACTACGTATCCACTGTTTTAACTCCCTGCAAGTCCCGTTACCCGCACTATCAAAAGATAGCGTATGCGGTGTTCATGGCATCCCGGAAGCTCCGACACTACTTTCAAGAGTGTTCGATAACAGTGGCCTTCGAAGTACCCCTAAATGACATTATAAAAAACCGCGACGCGACGGGCAGGATTGCAAAATGGACCATTGAGCTCTTACCATTCGATATAACTTACAAACCTCGGCGAGCTATAAAGTCGCAAGTTTTGGCTGACTTCGTCGCTGAGTGGACCAAAGCCGAACTCCCTAAAGAGTACGGCGCATACTCCAATTGGATTATGCACTTCGACGGCTCCAAAATGTTGGCCGGATTGGGGGCTCGCGTCATATTGGCGTCCCCAACCGGGGACACAGTCCAATACGTACTTCAGATAATGTACACGGACTCCAACAATGCACCCGAGTACGAGGCCCTCTTACATGGCCTCCAGATGGCAATCTCCATGGGCATTCAACGCCTAGAGGTGCGCGGGGACTCAAACCTCGCAATATCCCAAGTAAATGGAGACTTTGACGCCAAGGATCCGAAAATGGCAGCCTATCGTAACGCTGTCCTTAAAATGTCAGCTCGGTTCGAAGGACTTGAATTCCACCATGTAGCCAGGGATAATAACCAAGCGGCCGACGTATTGGCACGCATCGGTGCAAAACGTGACGCTGTCCCTCCAAACATCTTCCTAGAACGGCTGTTTAAGCCATCCGTACTGTGGGAAGAGGAGTCCGGAAACAACAAACCGGAAGCTGCCGCACCAACCGACAAAGAGCAATCTGACATAATCAGCGATTCAGCCGATGAAATAACACCTTTAGCCCACGATATAATGGCAGTAATCACCCCGTGGACAGAGCCATTCCTAGCCTACTTGCTTAGGCAGGAACTTCCCGAAGACCAAAATGAGGCCCGCTGCATAGTTCGCCGATACAAAGCCTACAAGGTCCATGAGGGAGAACTCTATAAGAAAAGCACAACTGGAGTCCTTCAAAGGTGTATCTCCGAAGAAGAAGGGCGAAACCTTCTGGCTGAAATTCATGCCGGACTAGGCGGATACCACGCCGCAGCTCGGGCCCTTGTAGGAAAGGCATTCCGTACAGGATTTTATTGGCCGACGGCCCAGGCAGATGCTCAGGACTTAGTCCAAAGATGCGTCGGTCGTCAGCTCTTTGCTAATCAGAGCCATATGCCACCCACCGCCCTCAAAACTATACCCATTACCTGGCCGTTCGCGGTCTGGGGGCTTGACATGGTTGGACCCCTTAAAGGGGGAACCCACAAGCAAAGATACCTATTGGTCATGGTGGATAAATTCACCAAATGGATAGAGGCCAAGCCAGTTAAAACGGCAGAGTATGGACCAGTGATAGACTTCATATCCGGGGTAGTACACCGTTATGGTGTCCCCCACTGCATCATCACCGATAACGGCACGAACTTCACGGCCGACGAGGTTAAATCATGGTGCAAAAATATGGGCATCAAGCTCGACTACGCTTCAGTCTATCATCCTCAAACCAACGGTCAAGTGGAACGAGCAAATGGTCTAATAATGAGCGGCATCAAACCCAGACTAGTGCGGTCCCTTACGAAATCTGACACGCACTGGGTAGAGGAGCTCGACTCCGTACTCTGGGGGCTGCGGACAATACCCAACCGTACTACCGGATTCACACCATTTTTATGGTATACGGCGCAGAAGCAGTTCTGCCTTGCGACATCATTCATGACTCACCCCGAGTGCGCATGTACGAAGAAAGAGAAGCCGAACTGGATCGGCAGGACAGCTTGGACGCATTGGAGGAAGAACGCGACGTCGCCAAGGCTCGTTCCGCATTCTATCAGCAGCAGGCTCAACGATATCAAAGCAGAGAAGTACGGGCCAAGACATACAACGTTGGCGAACTAGTTCTACGCCTGCCGGACAAGAAAAAGGACAAGCTTAAGCCCAAATGGGAAGGCCCCTTCATTATCGATCAAGTCTTGACCGGCGGAGTGTACCGTCTACGAAATGCGTCGGACAACCGACTCGAGCCGAACCCATGGAACGCAGCCCGCCTCCGAAGATTCTACGCCTAGCGCCGGACTAAGAGTTCGTCCCCTTCCCCCGTCCAAAGTTTTATACTTCAGCTGTCTTTTGATCCTCTTTTTTCTCCCTCACCCTTATTCATCAAAGCCTTAAAAAGCTTATTTGCGCATTGTTCGCACACACTTGACGTGCCATCCGCACTCATTATACCTAGGGGCTTCTTTACCAGAAGCTTAATTATAAGGGCTTCATGCCCAGCACATGTGTCAAACTTCCACATGTACCTTTTATTCACCATTATATGCATCGATATGACTTAAGTTTTGGCCAAGCTGGGTTGCCTGGCTCCTGTGCTTACCCCTACATTCCCGATTGTTCGGCTAGGAGGTAAAGGGAGCACCTTTGGGATTGTTACTGCCGGGTCAGCCGGACGTGTACCTCAGACTGGGTGAAGCCGAAAGCTAGCGTTCTTAAGGGAATATTCGGTCGGTGACTTGAAAGATGATTTTTTACCTACTTATTTATTTGCCCCCAGATGTTTTTCTGCTCTTTTTGCAATCCGGACATGCACTTTAGGGCTTGCCTCCCAGGGAAAGTAACCCTTAACGGAACTATTCTCCCTGGAAGATGTTTCTTACTAACCATGTAATATAACATAACTAGTTGGGCACTTGTTTGATAAAGCACTAATGACCCCTATGCCTGGTCTCCATGCATGCCACGGTTGTTTTTTAACCGAGAAGGTATTCGGACACACTCCGGACTCTAGGGTCCTGAGGTTGAAGCGAAAAGGTCGGCAAAGACAAACGATCTACAATCCGGCTAGAAGGCATTTTACATGTCATTTTAAAATACATTGTCAAATCGATTGACTGTATTCCTCCTCAATCCCGTCTAACAGGCTGTCTAATTTACAGTCCCGTTGGGAAAATTTAGCGGCCAACTCTACTTGGCCGTATACTAAACTCACATGGATCTCCTTCCCATCGGGTCCCACCGGTCCGACCTCGGCCATGTGGTTGGGATCCGCCTTCTTGTACCGCGTCTTCACCATGGCCCAGGCCTCCGTGGCACCTTGGCGGCAGGCCGAAATCTTCCATAAACGGAAGAGTTGCCGCACTCCCTGAAGCTTCTACGCAAGCTCCCCAAGGCCCTCGGGTAGGGAGAGGGTTGGCCATAAAGCCTGGACGACGCCGCTCATCACCTGCCGAACTTGTTCGAGCAGTTGCAACAGCTCAGGAAGTTGATCACCCGTTGATACGGGCATCTCCTCTGCATGGCGACCTGTGAGTATACCTACAGACAGATTTTGTCAATTGGCTTCCTCGCCGAACTCTTCTTTTCAAAGGAGTTCGTTCAAGCACTTACTATAGATGCCGCGACGAAGCCGCTGATTCTCCTTAATGGAGCCAGACAGCTCGGCACGAACACCTTTCAGCTCTTCTCCAAGCTGGGCGTGGGCATCCTGGAGCTTGTTCCTTTCATGCTGCACCTTATTCAGCACCCTCTCGCCGGCCTTCAGCTGGCACAGTAGTTCTTGCCTGTCCGGATCTTGTCCGACAGCACCTGCAATGTCATTATTAGACTTGCGCGCACGCCGCACACCACTTATCTTTTTAAAATAATGTGTTACCAGGAGGGGCCTCGGTGTTTCCTCCTGCGGCCTCAAGTTGAGCCTTACACTCTCGCAGCTCCTGAGACAGTTGGGTATTCTTCTTTGTAAGATCCTGCATTTCAAATGATCCTTAAATCAGTTAATATAACTACTTTAAGTCTCGGGGGCTACTGGCATATACAACTATTAAACCTCTTACCCGTATGTCTTTTACGTACTGCTCCGTGGCTCTGGTTAAACCATCTTGAGCAGCACGGAGGTGCGCGTCCCCCGTGTTAAAGGCGTCCAACGCCTCAGGGGAGAACCACGCGTCACGAAAAACTGTTCGGCGGCGCCTGTGGTTCATGGCGCTTTCCACCTCAGATTCGGTGGCGGATAGTCTGTCGGCATCCTCAGTTGGAGGAGTATCTGGCTCACGCCTTGCACTCGCCTCCCCCTCCAAACCAGGCAGTGGAGCTTGGCTGGTAGAGGCTGGGTTGGCAACCGCTTCGCCCGCAGTCCGGCGGGCGCTTTTTCTCCTACAAAAGTCATGAGCACTCAAACACTTCCTAGGAACGTCGCTCTGAATAAACAAACTGTGAGCTGTACCTTTGCGGTGACGTTTCAATCTGCGCCGCGCTCCTCTTCCGCCTACTGGGCCGGACTGACCCTTGTTGGTCAGCTGCCGTGGGCTCGGCTTCCCGCCTTGAAGGCGCCTCCTGCAGAACACCATCGCATACGGTGGTCAGAAATGAGCAAGGAAGAAATAATGGTGTCCGGACTTCGGTCGCAATCACCTGGGAAGCCGGATATAGTCCGGGGTAGTCAGCCGTAATGGCGACTAAAGCGTTATCCATGCCGAGCTGGTGGAACACCCCGTCGATTAGCTCCACCTTAATGTTCGGGTCCTCTTCGGAGGCCGGATCCTGGGATCTCTCTGGATCCTCGGGTTGCGGAGCTGGGCTAAGCATGCCCTCCACAACCCGGCGCAGCTCCTGCGTCGAAAGCATGATATAAGAAACTTAAACTTTGAAAGCATGGGTCGGGCATACAAAGTGCTCGCTTACCCAAGGCCGAGGGTTATTCATGGAAAACCCATTCAACGGGGTCGTCTGGAGGAAATCCTCCTTCTCCCCCTTGTATAGGCCGGACAGGATCTTCGCCAGGTCTTCGGCCGATCCCGGCCCTTTGCGGCCATGACGGGTGGCATCGTCCTCCCCGTTGAAATCCCACATAGGGTGGCCCCTGTATTGCAGCGGCTGCACCCCTCGCATGATGCACGTTGCCATGACTCCAATCATGGTCAACCCGGAATGGGCCAGTAATCTTATCCGGCCCATCAAATAATGGACGCTCTTGTCTTCCTCCAGCTGGGGGCTCTGTGGGCGCCAGCTAAGGCGTTTCTTCAGAGGAGCATTACTGAACTCCGGGAGGCCGATCCGAACAGGGTCGGGCAGCGGAGCGTCTTCTACGTAAAACCATTCTAAAGGCCAGTCTTCGGTTGCCTTCTTAGGGGTTCCGGATGGATATCCGGTCCTGGCGATGCGCCATATTTCGGTACCGCCCACTTGATATATGGACCCCTCGTGAGAGCGGGGTACAAGGCAGAACAGCCTCTTCCACAGCGTGAAATGGGGCTCGACGCCCAGAAACAGCTCACAAAGAGCTACGTAACCCGCGATATGCAGGATAGAGGCGGGCGTGAGGTGATGGAGCTGGAGTCCGTAGAACTCTAGGAGCCCGTGGAGGAACGGATGTATGGGAAATCCGAGCCCCCTTATCAGATAGGGGACGAAGCATACCCGCTCCCCTTTGTTGGGATTTGGGGTAGCCTCCGCTGGCTTCCCACCTTTGTAGGTGGCCAGCTCGGCTCGAACCGGAACCATGAAGGCCGGAGGGAGATATCTGTCACAGCCCTAGATCATTGCTTGTAACTAGTTGCTTTAAAGCATTCATGCGTCATGTTAAATTTCTGGAAGTTGAACTGAGGAATTTTGGAAGCCTCAAAAACCTAAATAAAAGAGGGGCAAAGAACCCTGGAAAATGCATTCAATGTTTCCAAAATGGCCTTAAATAATGTTGGTTATATTTTGGCAAGGGTTTTACACCAAACCAAAAATAATGAACATTTTTGAGGAATATTTTGAGCACTGAATTTAAATCATTATTCTAGTTGCATTTGGAATTATATTCATAATATGTATAGAATATACTTTCAAATACCCTGGAACATTTTATGTGCATTTGGATCAGTCCATTCAGCAACATAAAAATATCCAGAGGATATTTTGTACTGTTTTTGAATCTGTTTTGATTTTTAAACAGTGGCAAAAGATTAAATAAAAGAAAAACAGAACAGAAATATAAAACAGAGCAGCAGGACTTACCTGCACCCACCTGTGGCCTGCTAATGTAGTCACCTGGCAGCTCATCTGACCGGCCCAGCTCCTGCGCGGCCCGTTACTGTGCAGCCCAGCTGCCAGTCATCTTCCTCCCCCTCGCCCCGAAGCAGCTGCGTGCTGGACGCACGCGCGTCGACGCCAGCCACCTCCTGCTTCGCGCTGGCGGCCGCTCCTTCGCCCTGATCTGCGTCTGGAGACACCCGAGGCCCCCCTCTCGCTTTCCCCTCACTCTCTGCTCTCTCCCTCGCCCTCTAGCCCCTCTCCCGAGCAGACCCGAACGCGGCCATCGCCACCATCGTTGTTCACCGTGGCCACCGGGCCTTCCTCTCCCCTCCTCCATGCCCACGAGCTCAGAGACGACCCGATGCTCCTCCAAGTCGAAGCACACGAGCTCAGACGAACCGTAGCGATGCCATCGACCGTCTTCTCCGCGCACGGCCGCCGGATCGCCATCGCCGTTGCGTCGCCGTCCGTGCTTCCCCGAGCCCACTTCGATGCCCCCTACAACCGCAGTGAGCCACTACGCCGAACCCCTCTCTCCCCGTGCTCATTTACCCCCTCTGGCTGTCGCTTCCGTCAAGCCCGAGACCTCACTGCCGCCGGCCATGGCGCCGCCGCGGCCACAACCGCTGCCGCTCGCGTCCG
The DNA here is from genome assembly GCF_002162155.2 of Triticum dicoccoides. Classification (NCBI taxonomy): domain Eukaryota; kingdom Viridiplantae; phylum Streptophyta; class Magnoliopsida; order Poales; family Poaceae; genus Triticum; species Triticum dicoccoides. The sequence goes on along the minus strand of NC_041389.1, from coordinate 206,281,085 downwards.
AGCCCATCAATGCGCTCAGTACACTCCCAGACGCCGAGCACACCCACCAGATCCTCCTCCCGTATGCAGTAGCGTCGAACCCGACTGCTCCTGTGCTTCGGCCGCCGCAAACCTCGTCGCCGGCGCTACTCCGGCCACTCCCTGGCCGCGCCACCACCACGGTTGGATGCGGACGAGCGTCCGCATCCCAAAGCCGTGCTCCGCGCGCCAAACCAAGCCCTGTGGGCAAAACCCGCAGCACGCCGCCGCGTCTGGCTTCGCCGGCGGCTAAACGCCGGCAGGCCTTGACCCGTTAACCGGCGGGTTTGACTCCGCTGACTTAGTTGACTAGGTGGGGCCCTCTGCTAATTAACCTAGTTTAGGTTTAATCAAAATTAGTTAGTCTAATTAGCTACTGACAAGCGGGACCCACTGGTCAGTTTGACCTGGGCCGCCCGTTGACCTGCTGACGTCACTATGAGGTCATGCTGATGCAATAATTCCTTTTTGGAATTTAAATAAATCTGAAAAGATTTATTATTTTCAGAAAATGTCCAAAACTTCTAAAATTCATAGAAATTCAACCGTAACTCCAAATGAAATAAATTATATATGAAAAATGATTAGAAAAATCCAATCTATCCATCTGTACCATTTTCATGCATGTTAGAACAACTTATAGCTGCTGTTTAGCACAAATCAATTGAATGGCATTTAAATAACTACATGTGGAGTTTGAATTTGAACCTAGGGTTCAAACCAACTTCATTTAACCTGCTGCTAGTTGCATTAGCTCAAATCACATCATATTGCCATGTCACATTCATGCATCATATTGTCGCATTGCATTGATTGTGTTCTTCCTTGTTTGCCGGTAATTGTCCCCTCTCAGTAGACGACGTACCGACGATGAGTTCGATGACACCGATGAAGAACTATATTATCTTCAGAAGTGCCAGGCAAGCAAAACCCCCTTGTTCATTCCGATACAATCCTACTCTCTCGCCCTACTCCCTTTTACTGCATTAGGACAACAACGAGTCATTTGTTACTTGCTGCAGTAGCTGAACCCCTTTATCCTCTGCATGACCTGTCATTGCCACAGTAAATAGATGTAACCCACTAGTATGAGTAGGAGTTCTTTGAGCCCTGTTGTGCCTACTCATTCATGTTTGTTTGTCATGCCTGCTACTGCTTAGAGTTGAGTCAGGTATGATTCATCGGGAATGAATCAGAGGTGTGTGAACATGTCCTACTGTGTGTGAGCTAAGTGTGTGAACATGATTTGGTAAAGGTAGCGGTGAGAGGCCATGTAGGAGTACATGGTGGGTTGTCTCATTGCAGCCATCCTCAGGAACTGAGTTCTGTGTTTGTGATCCATGATTCAGCTACTACCACGCATTGGGCCCAAAACCAATGGACCCTCTCGGCTTCTTAATCACCCTTGTCCTCTGTCCAGGAGTTGCAAGTAGTTTCTGGTGTTTGTAGTATGCTGAAGGCCGTGGGCAGCGCTGACTGTAGGGGTGGGCTGTGATGCGGTAGGCACGTGGCCGGGTATACCGGGCGCCCGTTTGGTGTCTTGGAACCCTGTTCACATCGTTTGGGGCTGTGAGCGAAACCCTGGCCGGATCTCCTCATGGATGGAACCTGAATAGGCGATAAACCTGGACTAGAGACTTGAGTGTTTAGGTAGGCCGTGGCCGACACCCACGTTGGGCTTCCGCTTGAAGGTTGCCGAGTACATGTCGTGTAAACGGCGGTAAGTGGTGAGAGCGTGTGTGAAGAAGTACACCCCTGCAGGGTTAACATTATCTATTCGAATAGCCATGTCCGCGGAAAAGGACTTCTGGGTTGCCTGTACAGTTCATAGACAAGTGAAAGTGGATACTTTAAAATGCGCAAGATAAGCGTGAGTGCTATGGATGGCGTTCTCGTAGGGAGACGGGAGTGGATCCGTAGTGGTGTATTGGTTGGTGAATATGTGGACTCGTGTGTGCCACCTCAAAAGAGTTACTTGCAGTCGTAGTTTAGGATAGCCACAGAGTCAAAGCTGGCTTGCTGCAGTTAAACTCCACCACCCCCTTTGTTGATAATGATGCATATGTAGTTAGTTCTGATGTAAGTCTTGCTGGGTACATTTGTACTCACGTTTGCCTATTTTATGTTTTTGTAGAGAGACTTCGGTCTCGCTAGTAGTTCCGCGTGGACTTCAACGTTTAGCTTGTTACCTCAGCTACGATCTTGTGCCCTCGGCAGGATCTGGTAGATAGTCAGGCTTTTTAGCCTTTTCCGTTTATAGATGTCTGTACTCAGACATGATAGCTTTCGCTTGTGCTTTGACTTGTATGCTCTGAATGTTGGGTCGTGAGACCCATGTTTGTAATATCTCGCTCCTCGGAGCCTAATGAATAAAATACTTGAGTCATAGAGTCATGTTGTGATGCCATGTTGTACTTGCACATATCGAGCGTATTGTGGGTATGATATTGAAATGCTTGGTATGTGTGGGATCTGACTATCTAGTTGTTTATCTTTAGTAGCCTCTCTTACCGGGAAATGTCGCCTAGTGTTTCCACCGAGCCATGGTAGCTTGCTACTGCTCCGGAACACTTAGGCTGGCCGGCATGTGTCCTTCTTCGTTCCGGTGTCTGTCCCCTCGGGGAAATGTCACGCGATGAATACCGGAGTCCTGTTAGCCCGCTACAGCCCGGTTCACCGGAGTCCTGCTAGCCCCGTGCTACAGCCTGGATTCACTCGCTGATGACCGACACGTTCGATGCTGGGTCATGGATGCCTGTCCCTGTAAGTCTGTGCCACTTTGGGTTTACGACTAGCCATGTCAGCCCGGGCTCCTTATCATATGGATGCTAGCGACACTATCATATACGTGTGCCAAGAGGCGCAAACGGTCCCGGGAAAAGGTAAGGCGACACCCGTGGGAATACCGTGCGTGAGGCTGCAAAGTGATATGGGGTGTTACATGCTAGATCGATGTGGCATCGAGTCGGGGTCCTGACAATATCCCTCCGCTTGAAGTGTCACCAGCTCATTGTGCGGGATAGAACATCTCCTCCAATCTCCTGGCAGAGGGTTGGGAGCGCGAGAAGAGGAGCCGCGTCGACGGTCCATGATGGAATGTATTTTTGAGTCAGAAGCGCTCCAATGAGTACTCGAGGAAGGAAGATGGTGTGATTTGGATCTGGATTCTTGCCTCTCTTATAGGCAGATTATTTGCACAGCTAGGGGGTAAAACATAAAAGATACCCTGGCTTTTCGCATTCGTGCGACGCGTGGAAGAAGGCCATTATTGGGCGTGGAAGCCAAGAAGCGCGACATTGATAGGGAAGCCGGACACTGTTCGGCAGGTACATGGAACTTAAAGGAGAACCCGCCTTGCAACGCCAAAGACTGCATACGTGCTGGACTTATCATCATTGAAGCCTGGTTCGGGGGCTACTGAGGGAGTCCTGGACTAGGGGGTGTCCGGACAGCCGGACTGTTATCGTCAGCCGGACTCCAAGACTATGAAGATACAAGATTGAAGACTTCGTCCCGTTTCCGGACGGGACTTTCCTTGGCGTGGAAGGCAAGCTTGGCGATATGGATATGTAGGTCTCCTACCGTTGTAACCGACTCTGTGTAACCCTAGCCCTCTCCGTGTCTATATAAACCGGAGGGTTTTAGTCTGTAGGATGAACAACCATTACAACAATCATACCATAGGCTAGCTTCTAGGGTTTAGCCTCCTTGATCTCGTGGTAGATCCACTCTTGTAATACACATCATCAATATTAATCAAGCAGGACGTAGGGTTTTACCTCCATCAAGAGGGCCCGAACCTGGGTAAAACATCCTGTCCCTCGTCTCCTGTTACCATCCGCCTAGACGCACAGTTCGGGACCCCCTACCCGAGATCCGCCGGTTCTGACACCGACAATGATGGAAAGGAAAATTGTGCTCAAGTGCTAGAAGAAGAAGTCTATAAAATGTTTGGCACTAAATCTTTGAATGATGAGCATGATTGCAATGTTGTTAGTATGAACTCTTTGAATATCCATAGTAATAATGATGATTGCATTAGTCATGATGAAAATGTCTCTTATAAGCATGTCAACTTTTGTGGAGTGCATAGAGTTCGCAAGTACACACCAAATAGGGAAAATAGATTTTGCAAGAGGCATAAGTATTTAGAAACTAACACTACAAAAGAAAGACACATCCGTGACATTTTGGGCCGAACGAATTTTTTTCTGTCATACATATGACACTTCTATGACGATAATTGTGACAAAACCCGGTGTCATCATAGATGTGGTGGGCTCCTACTTCTATGACAAAAAATCATGACAGAAAATGGGCTTTTCATCCTGGGCGGGCCGGAGACGTAGCTGCATGACATTCTTTGGGCCATCCATGACGGAAAAAACCATGGTAGAAGCGAGGGGGAGGAAAATTTCGGGGAGTTGCCGGTTACGGTGGGAGGTCGGGGGCGGAGCGATGCGCGTTTCTCTCGTACACATGCGAGGCGTTGGCTCTAACTGAACCCAAGCGAGGCGTTGGACTCTAACTGAACCCGAGCGATTGCACTGCAGGCTACGCGTTACTGAACCCGAGCGATCGATCGATGGCTATTAACTTAACCCGATGGAGCGATTCCTTTGCTACTGCTGCTAACTGAAGCCGATCGATTCGATGAACAGTGAGCATTGTGGGGGGGAGGGGGGTGGTTTGGATGAACAGTGAGCGGTGGCGTTGCCTCTGGATGAGCAGGAACCTGTGGTGTGGAGGGCTGGATGAACATTAGACGGTGGAGGGGTGGCCGTGGAGGGGTGGTTGAACAGGACCCCATGGTGTGGAGGGCTGGATGAACAGTAGACAGTGGATGGCTGGATGAATAGTAGACAGTGGAGGGGTAGTTGAACAGTAGCTGGTGGAGTATCACGCGGTGGAGGCTGGATGAACAGGAGCCCGTGGAGGCTGGAGGAGGTCGACGGTATCCCGTGGAGGCTGGAGGAGGTCGACGGTGGAGATGAACAGTATCCCGTGGAGTCCCATTTTGCGGTACGCCACACCCCTCCCGATCAACAGGACCCCCGTTTCGACCGTAGGAGGTATGTTTTGTCCGTTTTGCCGTACCCACACCCCTCCCGATGAACAAGACCCCTGTTTCGACCATAGGAGGTCCGTTTCCTCCATTT
>NC_041389.1:206205891-206275696 GCF_002162155.2 Triticum dicoccoides | reverse complement strand
GATCAACAGGACCCCCGTTTCGACCGTAGGAGGTCCGTTTCGTCCGTTTTGCGGTACGCCACACCCCTCCCGATCAACAGGACCCCCGTTTCGACCGTAGGAGGTCCGTTTCCTCCGTTTTGCGGTACGCCAGGCATCATTCCCATCGCCTGTTCCGTCCAAGCCCTCCCGATGAACACGACCACACATTCCGTTCTGACCCAGCTGGTTGGCTCCCACGCGTTTCGTTGCCTCCCGATGAACACGACCTATTCCGTTGCCTCCCCATGAACACGACGCATTCCGTTGCCTCCCCATTAACATGACGACGATGTTGTTTCTCCGTTCCAACCCAGCCATGTACACGAGCCCTCGCCATACGTATGCGCGAGTAGGCGTTCGAGACCCCGCTCGTATGTACATGTACGTGGCCGTATTTTCTTTCTTGCACCCTGGCCGCTGTACGTACGTGTACATGCTATGTGCACGCCTCTACTACGACACGTGCGCGCCTCTACATCCACCAGTATATATGTACCTACACGTTCGCGACCAGAATGACAACGCTACGTATGCTTCGACCAGGTGGGTCCCGACTGTCAGGCACTTCCTTGCGTGCGAAGATGTAGCTGGTGGGTCCCAGCAGTCAGGGGGCGAATCATTTTTTTTGCCCGGACACACTTCCTTGCGTGCGAAGATGTTGCTGGTGGGTCCCAGCAGTCAGGGGGTGAATCGTTTTTTTGCCTGGACGCACTTCCTTGCGTGCAAAGATGTAGCTGGTGGGTCCCAGCAGTCAGGGGGGCGAATCGTTTTTTTGCCCGGACGCACTTCCTTGCGTGCGAAGGTGTAGCTGGTGGGTCCCAGCAGTCAGGGGGGAAACGTTTTTTTCATGAAATATGGTGGCCCGTCCGGTGGGTCCCCGCTGTCAGGTGGAGGAATAATTATTTTGCGCGTAATAAGGAGGCACTTCCTTGCTACGGCCGTGGACCCAACTGTCAGCCTCTCCATGTACAGTCCACGTCCGATGGAAGCCGTTCCTTGACCATGTTGACCACGCCGCGCCGAGAGCACCAGGGCGGTGGATGACGGCGAGGCCTAGGAAGGGGATGACGCGGAGCCGGGGAAGACGCATGAGTGGATGCCCATGCGTAGAGGAGTACGAGGGTTCACTGGTTCGCTGCGGTGTGAGGCTGCCGTCGCCGCAGAATAACAAGGGGTGTGGGTGAGTAGAGGGATGGCCTGGCCAGCAGTGGGAGTAGTAGGGGGTGGTGAGGCCTCCGCCGCATCGTAGCCAGCCACGGGAGGCAGGAGCACGAGGCACAACCGGCGCTAGTTTGGGCGGCTGGAGCAAGAAGACCAGAGGTTGAAGAAGCACTACGGCCGTTGGATGGACATCGTACGGTCACTGGAGCTAGAATCGTGCATATTGACTAAGTTGACAAATCCCTCCGTCCCCGTCAACTTAGTAGGCCCACAAGTCAGCCTGCCACTATACTGGGTCCCAGCTAACAGGGGGAGTATTCATTTTTTGTGCGTAATAAGGAGGCACTTCCTTGCATACGAAGATATAGCTGGTGGGTCCGAGCTGTCAGAGCCGGCCGCGGGGAGGAGGGAGCAGGCAGTCCCGCCGGCCCTTGTTTGAGCGGCTGGAGCAGGAAGAGCAGAGATTGAAGAAGCACGTTGGCCGTTGGATGGCCATCCAACAGTCATTGCTTGTGCGTCAACCTTTTTTTTAGGAAAGCCTCAAATCTGTGGAAAATAGCATGCAACCCATCTGCCATTATTTTTAATAATTTACAGCCCATTTGCTAATTCTTAAGGTTTTTTTGGAGCCCATATTCTTTTTGTTAGCATTACAGCCCATATTGTGGCCACGGTTAAAAACTTATACGAAATTTTGCATATTTCGGTGCGGTCCGAACTGTTTTTAATCCCGAAATTTCGACTCACATTCAAACTAATTTTAAAAATAAATGTATATCAATATAAAATCCAACAAATTCTCCATGCATAAAAATTAATTTAATTTAAAATCTCAAAATGAAAAAAAAGATATTTGAAACTAATTGCCGGTTTGATGTGTTTTAAAAATGTACAACCCATTTCTCATTACTGATGGGCCATTTTCTCGGCCAGCCGAATGAAAGCTCTCCTCGTCTTGAAAGATTTGTAGCCCAACAGGCCTGACAAAGCGACTTACTTGGTAAATCACAAAAAAACTGGGCTGTGGCCGTGGACCAAGCTGTCAGCCTCTACACGTACAGTACTCTCCCGATGGAATGTCGTTGACCATATTGACCACGCCGCGCCGAGAGCACCAAGGCGGTGGACGACGGCGAGGCCTAGGAAGGGGACGACGCGGAGCCGGGGAAGACGTGGCAGTGGATGCCCACGCGGAGAGGAGTACGAGGGTTCACTGGTTCGGCTGCGGTGTGAGGCTGCCATCGCTGCAGGGCCTGGCTAGCGGTGGGAGTAGTAGGCGGCGATGAGGCCTCAACGACAGCACAATCGGCCACTGGAGGCAGGAGCAGGCGGTCTCCCCGGCGCTGGTTTGGGCGGCTGGTGCAAGAAGAGCAGCGATTGAAGAAGCAGCAGGACCATTCGATTCAAATCCAACGGTTACTGCTGCTAGAATCGTTTGTTGACTAAGTTGACAAGCCCTGCGTACGCGTCAATGTAGTAGGCCCACAGGTCAGCCTCCCAACCGGTGCGCCCCAGATGTCAGTGGGAGGAATCATTTTTTTTCTCGTAATAAGGAGGCAGTTGATTGCGTGCGGCCAGGCCAGCGGAGGGAGTAGGATGGGCCGGGGAAGCCTGCGCGGCATCAAAACGGGCCACAAGAGGAGGGAGCAGGCAGTCCCGCCGATGCTAGTTTAGGCAGCTAGAGCAGGAAGATCAGAGATTGAAGAAGCACGGCGGCTAGAATCGTGTTTCACTGACAGAGCCTTGCGTAAACAAGTCAGCCTCAAAATCTGTGGCGTGTACAGCCCATTTGCTATTATTTTTATAATTTTTACTCATTTTATAATTCATATGGAATTTATTGCAGCCTATTTTCCATTTTTAGAATTGCTGGCTAGTTTCTGGTCAGTAGCAGGGTCAAAAAATTAACTAAATATGTGGGAAATTTTTGCTGGGGAACGAAATATTCTTAATCCAAAAATTAATAGCCATACTAAAACAAATTTAAAAATAAGTTAGTACTATGTCATGTTAAATCCAATGAAATACGTATAAGATATCAGTGAAGAATAAAATTCAAAAAAATTAATATCCCATTTGCTCGTCTTGAAAGATTTGCAGCCTAGTATTTCGGAGAAAACAAATAGGCCTAGCTTGGGTATTCTTCAAAAAGAAATACTGGGCGACCTATTTTCCCAAAGAACTCGTGCATGAGCATTTAGCTTTATTTTTTTATTTACTTATTTATGTTTAGGGGACCATGAGCATGTACCTGGGCCGGATTCATGTGAGAGCCTCTCTTCCAGTTAATTATGGGCTTCTCTATTGGGCCTTCATCAGTGGGCTGCATGTTATCAACAAGTGGAAAATGTGTTCCGTACAAAAAATAGTATGAGCTACGTATGGTACGGGGCACTAAAGGATCAAACCGTGCAACGACTTCCAAAACATTGTGTTTTTCATTCTAACAACACATTTATATTCAACCAACAAACAAAATATACTACTGATTGTACATTGAAAACAGCAGCAGCAGCAATTGGGCTGGGGGTGCAACAGAAGCAGTAAGCAGGCCAGAAGAGTGAAGACTTAGCTCTCTCTTCCAAACCAAACATTAGCCATCATTACAAAAGGGCTACCAAAAAAGAACAAGTGTATGCATCAAACTAAATAAAGATCCTACTACACCAAGTGTACGCATCTAACTAACTGGCTCAGTTAGACGTTACTATTTATTAAGCTGTGGAGATTGGCTGACGGCTTGAACCAGATGGGTGCCTGACGGGGGAAACTCCAGCCAGCAGGTCGAAGTCTGATACTTGCGACCCTCTCTCCTACTTTGGGCCGAAGAGCGTGGCGGCACATATCAGGGTATGGTGCATGCAGAGACGCATGGTACGCTGTGTACACACAGTTTTGCCTGATGAACGAAACCGCGCTGCCATCATGATCCTTGCCATCGGTTATCTCCTGGTTAATCGGATAATTCAGTCCGACAAACAGAGAGCGTGTACCAAGGCTACTTACCAGCCTCCAGTCAAAAATTCCTGAAGGCCCAGAGAAGCTGGGATCCCGCTCGAAGACCTTGCAGTGACTGTGATTGTATTCCACGAAACAACACGTCCGGTACGTGCGAACGATCATCAATCTTTCGCCGTCGCCTGATCGAGCCAGGAACCACCTGCAACTGCCATGCCGCTTTTCTTTGAAAGGTTCTGGGATTAGGAAGGGTAGGGACACCAGGCGGCCTACAACATCATATCAAGTTGGAGTCAAATAAAAAAGGGCTCTTGATTTAGTCAATCTTAAGAACAACATGTTATGAGCATGAATATTTTTTCAGTAGATGTTGACAGTAATATAAGCAAGCCATCATGATATCATAGGAAAGTAACATACTGCTGTAACAACCGTTTGTAGTGATGACTGGAGTAGGCCAGCAATACGTCCAGCCATAGAAGGAGTCGACAGCGTAAATGAAGCCCTTGTGTTCAATGGCATCAGAGAACCATGGAGGATGTATGATCCTGCGATGGACGTGCAGATTTATCCACTTACCGCAGTGACCTGTCAGATAGGCGAGACCGCGGTTGAAAAATGCAATTAGCCTGAAATCTTTATAATTCCCAGATCTTGTGGGCACTTGACAGATTACAACCTTGAGCAAATCAAACTTGGTATCATGTTGGCTACTGTAAGATTCCAAGTATTCTAGGCCGCGGTGCCAAAGCAGTGCAGTGTTAATCGAAGGAAGGGGGATCAATCGCCGGGTGTAGACCTCCACGAGCATCCGGCTGCCGCAACCGTCGACGAGCACCATCCAAGATGTGTTCATGCTGACCCAGTACATACCATTAATGTAGCTGAGGCTGACGGGGATCGGATCGCGGGGAAGGGGGTTGATGCTCGCCACCCTACGATCGTTATGCTGCGTGACACACCGTTTCTGAAGATCAGGCGGCATCAGCAAGCAAGGAGCTGGCTTAAAAAGCTCCGGCCCGAGGGCTTTGAGTAAACGGTATAGCCCCGACGAGCACGCGGCGAGCAGCATGGTACTGAGATTGTCCACACACGAAACAATGAGCTTGATTACCTCTGTGGGGAGCGAATTCCAGCCACTCTTTCGGCGGACGCTGCTCGGTTCTGCCATTGTTAGTGCTTGGGTTTCGGACGAGGGGGGGGGAGGCGCCTTAGCGGGGATGGAAGCTTGGACGAGATTATGTGCGGACAAAGATGGAGAAGCGAATATGTGCTGCAGGAAGTGGATAGGTCATGATGACTACAACACGCCGCTTGACTTATGAGACACATACCAGCAGCGTAGGGTCATATCGATGCCAGACAAATTGCTTGAGTGATCACAGTACTGGTACTCCCTACAGTACCTACTACAGTACTATGCCCTAGCTTGCTAGAGTAGAGTAGTAGAGTAGGACTCTGCTCTACTATTAGCACCGGAGGAGTAGTATATTCTAATCTAAAATAGTTACAAACTTCGATGCCCGATCGTGGAATGACTATGAACCGTGCTCAAAGACCGTGTCTACGTGGTGTTTGGACTTATATGCAAAAAATAGCAAGATGCCCGTGCATTGCACGGCGCACCATCATCACCAACTCGGTTTTTTCTCTACTCCTACTCCTATAAAAGACTCAATTGGTGATGATGGAGGCGAGGAGGCGTGTTCAGCCAAGCGTGTAGCGGACGGCACAACACTATTTGATTTGTTATAAAAAAGTACTTGTAGAGATAGAGACATAGGGAGGAGCATGAGGTAAGGCCTTATCTGTAAATGTGGAGAGAGGTGCGGGTATCTTTTGTAAAATTGTCATAGTTGGCTTTCTACCCGTCAGATATAGATTGGACGGTCTATATTACAAGATGGCAGGCATACCATCATCACCAACTCGGTTTTCTATAAGAGTAGATATATATAGATATAGATAGATAGAGACTAGGGAGTACTAGTAAGGACACCATCTACTGCTTTGAGTACTACTCCTGTGCTCCTTTCGGCGGCTACAACGTCCCTACAGCCACTCCCTCCCGTGCTCCATTCGATGGGCGCTGTTGAAATCTGGGGAGCGCACTCTCGCGACTGCTGGCAGCCACGACTTCACCGACGACGACTTCTTCCCCGAGCTCGGCAACCTCTTCCTCAACGACATGGGCGACAACCACAACGCCAATGGTGCTGCTCCCGTTGCACCGTATGTGTTTCTGTCCTTCTTGTTCGAAATCGTGGTAGAATTCATTTTTCTACTCTGTATCCTACTACTATGCTAGTCCACATGATTAGTTTCATCTCTGTTATAGCCGTCATGATTTATTTTGTGCTTATTCGAATTAAATCTCATAGTAACTATTGGAAATATGCTCTAGAGGCAATAATAAATTAGTTATTATTATTATATTTCCTTGTTCATGATAATCGTTTATTATCCATGCTATAATTGTATTGATAGGAAACTTAGATACATGTGTGGGTACATAGACAACACCATGTACCTAGTGAGCCTCTAGTTGACTAGCTCGTTGATCAATAGATGGTTACGGTTTCCTGACCATGGACATTGGATGTTGTTGATAACGGGATCACATCATTAGGAGAATGATGTGATGGACAAGACCCAATCCTAAGCCTAGCACAAAGATCGTGTAGTTCGTATGCTAAAGCTTTTCTAATGTCAAGTATCATTTCCTTAGACCATGAAATTGTGCAACTCCCGGATACCGTAGGAATGCTTTGGGTGTGCCAAACGTCACAACATAACTGGGTGGCTATAAAGGTGCACTACGGGTATCTCCGAAAGTGTCTGTTGGGTTGGCACGAATCGAGACTGGGATTTGTCACTCCGTGTGACGGAGAGGTATCCCTGGGCCCACTCGGTAATGCATCATCATAATGAGCTCAATGTGACTAAGTAGTTATTCATGGGATCATGCATTACGGAACGAGTAAAGTGACTTGCCGGTAACAAGATTGAACGAGGTATTGGGATACCGACGATCGAATCTCGGGCAAGTAACATACCGATTGACAAAGGGAATTGTATACAGGATTGCTTGAATCCTTGACATCGTGGTTCATCCGATGAGATCATCGTGCAAAATGTGGGAGCCAACATGGGTATCCAGATCCTGCTGTTGGTTATTGGCTAGAGAGCTGTCTCGGTCATGTCTGCATGTTTCCCGAACCTGTAGGGTCTACACACTTAAGGTTCGGTGACGCTAGAGTTGTTATGGGAATTAGTGTGCAGTTACCGAATGTTGTTCGGAGTCCCATATGAGATCCCGGACGTCACGAGGAGTTCCAGAATGGTCCGGAGGTAAAGATTTATATATGGGAAGTCCTATTTTGGCCACCGGAAAATGTTCGGGATTTTTCGATATTGTACCGGGAAGGTTCTAGAAGGTTCCGGAGTGGGGCCCACCTGCATGGGGGGACCCACATGAACGTGGGTAGTGGGGGCAAGTCCCCACACCCCTGGTCAAGGCGCACCAAGATCCCCCCTTAGAAGGAATAAGATCATATCCCGAAGGGATAAGATCAAGATCCCTAAAAAAGGGGGATAACAATCGGTGGGGAAGGAAATGATGGGATTTCTTTCCTCCCACCTTTGCCAACGCCCCAATGGACTTGGAGGGCAAGAAACCAGCCCCCTCCACCCCTATATATAGTGGGGAGGCGCATGGGAGCTTCACCCTTGCCCCTGGCGCAGCCCTCCGCCTCTCCTACTCCACCTCCTCCTCAGTAGTGCTTGGCGAAGCCCTGCCGGAGAACTGCGAGCTCCACCACCACGCCGTCGTGCCGCCGGAGCTCTTCCTCAACTTCTCCTCTCCCCTTGCTGGATCAAGAAGGAGGAGATGTCCCCGGGCTGTACGTGTGTTGAACGCGGAGGCACCGTTGTTCGGTGCTTAGATCGGATTCGACCGCGATCTGAATCGCTTCGTGTACGACTCCACCAACTGCGTTCTTGCAACGCTTCCGCATTGCAATCTTCAAGGGTATGAAGATGCACTCCCCCCTCTCTCGTTGCTAGTCTCTCCATATATTGATCTTAGTGATGCGTAGAAAATTTTGAATTTCTGCTACGTTCCCCAACAGTGGCATCATGAGCTAGGTCTATTGCATAGATTCTATGCACGAGTAGAACACAAGTAGTTGTGGGCGTTGATGTTGTTCAATATGCTTACCGTTACTAGTCCTATCTTGTTTCTATGGTATTGTGGGATGAAGCGGCCCGGACCGACCTTACACGTACACTTACGTGAGACAGGTTCCACCGACTGACATGCACTTGTTGCATAAGGTGGCTAGCGGGTGCCAGTCTCTTCCACTTTAGTCAGATCAGATTCGACGAAAAGGGTCCTTATGAAGGGTAAATAGGAATTGACATATCACGTTGTGGTTTTGGCGTAGGTAAGAAACGTTCTTGCTAGAAACCTATAGCAGCCACGTAAAAACTTGCAACAACAATTAGAGGACATCTAACTTGTTTTTGCAGCATATGCCGTGTGATGTGATATGGCCAAGAAGGATGTGATGAATGAAATATATGTGATGTATGAGATTGATCATGTTCTTGTAATAGGAATCATGACTTGCATGTCGATGAGTATGACAACCGGCAGGAGCCATAGGAGTTGTGATTTATTGTATGACCTGCGTGTCATTGAACAACGCCATGTAATTACTTTACTTTATTGCTAAACCATTAGCCATAGTAGTAGAAGTAATAGTTGGTGAGACAACTTCATGGAGACACGATGATGGAGATCATGATGATGGAAATCATGGTGTCATGCCGGTGACGATGATGATCATGGAGCCCCGAAGATGGAGATCAAAAGGAGCCAAATGATATTGGCCATATCATGTCACTATTTGATTGCATGTGATGTTTATCATGTTTATGCATCTTATTTGCTTAGAATGACGGTAGTAAATAAGATGATCCCTCATAATAATTTCAAGAAAGTGTCCCCCCTAACTGTGCACCGTTGCGAAAGTTCGTTGTTTAGAAGCACCACGTGATGATCGGGTGTGATAGATTCTAACGTTCACATACAACGGGTGTAAGCCAGATTTACACACGCGAAACACTTAGGTTGACTTGACGAGCCTAGCATGTACAGACATGGCCTCAGAACACAAGAGACCGAAAGGTCGAGCATGAGTCGTATGGTAGATACGATCAACATGAAGATGTTCACCGATGATGACTAGTCCGTCTCATGTGATGATCGGACACGGCCTAGTTGACTCGGATCATGTAATCACTTAGATGACTAGAGGGATGTCTATCTGAGTGGGAGTTCATAAGATGAACTTAATTATCCTGAACATAGTCAAAAGGTTTTTGCAAATTATGTCATAGCTCGCGCTTTAGTTCTACTGTTTTAGATATGTTCCTAGAGAAAATTTAGTTGAAAGTTGATAGTAGCAATTATGCGGACTAGGTCCGTAAACTGAGGATTGTCCTCATTGCTTCGTAGAAGGCTTATGTCCTTAATGCACCGCTCGGTGTGCTGAACCTCGAACGTCGTCTGTGGATGTTGCGAACATCTGACATACACGTTTTGATAACTACGTGATAGTTCAGTAATGTTAAACGGTTTAGAGTTGAGGCACCGAAGACGATTTCAAAACGTCGCGGAACATATGAGATGTTTCGAGGGCTGAAATTGGGATTTCAGGCTCGTGCCCATGTCGAGAGGTATATGACCTCCGACAAGTTTCTTAGCCTGCAAACTAAGGGAGAAAAGCTCAATCGTTGAGCTTGTGCTCAGATTGTCTAAGTACAACAATTACTTGAATCGAGTGGGAGTTAATCTTCCAGATGAGATAGTGATGTTTCTCCAAAGTCATTTCCACCAAGCTACTAGAGGTTCGTGATGAACTATAACATATCAGGGATAGATATGATGATCCTTTAGGTATTCGCGATGTTTGACACCACGAAAGTAGAAGTCAAGTAGGAGCATCAATTGTTGATGGTTAGTAAAACCATTAGTTTCAAGAAGGGCAAGGGCAAGAAGGGATACTTCATGAAACGGCAAATCAGTTGCTGCTCTAGTGAAGAAACCCAAGGTTGAATCCAAACCCGAGACTAAGTGCTTCTGTAATGAGAGGAACGGTCACTGAAGTAGGACTACCCTAGATACTTGGTAGATGAGAAGGCTGGCAAGGTTGATAGAAGCATGTATTGGACATACATTGTATTAAATATGTACTTTACTAGTATTCCTAGTAGCACCAGGGTATTAAGATACCGGCTCGATTGCTAAGTGTTAGTAACTCAAAATAAAAGAGCTACGGAATAAACGGAGACTAGCTAAAGGTGAGATGACGATGTGTGTTGGAAGTGTTTCCAAAGGTTGATGTGATCAAGCACCGCATGCTCCCTCTACCATCAAGATTGGTGTTAAACCTAAATAATTGTTATTTGGTGTTTGCGTTGAGCATAAACATGATTGGATTATGTTTATCGCAATACGGTTATTCATTTAAGGAGAATAATGGTTACTCTGTTTATTTGAATAATACCTTCAACGGTCTTGCACCTAAAATGAATGGTTTATTGAATCTCGATCATAGTGATACACATGTTCGTGCCAAAAGATATAAGATAATAATGATAGTACCACACACTTGTGGCACTGCAATTTGAGTCACATTGGTATAAAATGCATGAAGAAGCTCCATGTTGATGGATCTTTGGACTCACTCGTATTTGAAAAGTTTGAGACATGCGACGCATGAAGAAACTCCATGCAGATGGATCGTTTGGACTCACTTGATTTTGAATCACTTGAGACATGCAAATCATACCACATGGGCAAGATGACTGAAAGGCCTCGTTTTCAGTGAGATGGAACAAGAAAGCAACTTGTTGGAAGTAATACATTTTGATGTGTGCAATCCAATGAGTGCTGAGGCACGCAATGGATATCGTTATGTTCTTACTTCACAGATGATTTGAGTAGATGCTGAGTATATTTACTTGATGAAACACAAATCTGAATTATTGAAAGGTTCAAGTAATTTCAGAGTGAAGTTGAAGATCATCGTGACAAGAGGATAAAATGTCTATGATATGATCATAGAGATGAGTATCTGAGTTATGAGTTTGGTATACAATTAAGACATTGTGGAAATTGTTTCATAACTAATACCGCCTGGAACACCATATTGTGATGGTGTGTCCGAACATCATAACTGCACCCTATTGGATATGGTGCATACCATGATGTCTCTTATCGAATTACCACTATCATTTATGGGTTAGGCATTAGAGACAACCACATTCACTTTAAATAGGGCACCACGTAATTCCGTTGAGATGACACCGTATGAACTATGGTTTAGAGAAACCTAAGGTGTCATTTCTTAAATGTTTGGGGCTGCGACGCTTATGTGAAAAAGTTTCAGGTTGATAAGCTCGAACCCAAAGCGGATAAATGCATCTTCATAGGACACCCAGGACAGTTTGGTATACCTCCTGTCTCAAATCCGGAAGCAAAAGGGATTGTTTCTAGAATCTGGTCCTTTCTCGAGGAAAAAGTTTCTCTTGAAAAATTGAGTGGGAGGATGGTGGAGACTTGATGAGGTTATTGAACCATCACTTCAACTAGTGTGTAGCAGGTCACAGGAAGTTGTTCCTATGGCGCCCACACCAATTGAAGTGGAAGTTAATGATAGTGATCATGAAACTTCAGATCAAGTCACTACCAAACCTCGTAGGTCGACAAGGATGCGTACTACTTCAGAGTGGTACTTAATCCTGTCTTGGAGGTCATGTTGCTAGACAACAATGAACCTACGGGCTATGGAGAAGTGATGGTGGGCCCGGATTCCGACATATGGCTCGAGGCCATAAAATCCGAGAGAGGATCCATGTATAAAACAAGGTGTAGACTTTGGAAGAACTACCTGATGGTCGTAAGGCTGTTGGGTACAAATGGATTCTAAAAGGGAAGACATACAATGATGGTATGTGTCACCATTAAGAAAGGTTGACTTGTCGCTAAGATGTTTTCCGACAAGTTCAAGGAGTTGACTACGGTGCGACTTTCTCACTCGTAGCGATGCTAAGAGTCTGTTGGAATTGTATTAGCAGTTACTGCATTATTTACGAAATCTTGCAGATAGGATGTCAAAACATTGTTTTCTCGACGATTTTCTTGAGGAAAGTTTGTATGAGATACAACCAGAAGGTTTTGTCAATCCTGAAAGATGCTAACAAGTATGCAAAGTCCAGTAGTCCTTCTAAGGACTGGAGTAAGCATCTCGGAGATGGAATATACACTTTGATGAGATGACCAAAGATTTTGGGTTTATACAAAGTTTATGAGAAACTTGTATTTCCAAAGAAGTGAGTGGGAGCACTATAGAATTTCTGATAAGTATATGTTGTAAACATATTGTTGATCAGAAATGATGTAGAATTTCTAAAAAGCATATAGGGTTATTTGAGAAGTGTTTTTCAATGGAAAACCTGGATTAGGCTACTTGAACAATAAGCATCAAGATCTATAATATAGATCAATATGCTTAATAGTAGTTTCAAATGAGCACATAACTTGACATGATCTTGAAGGTGTTCAAGATGGATTAGTCAAAGAAGGAGTTCTTGCCTGAGTTGTAAGGTATGAAGTTAAGACTTAAAGCTCGACCACGGCAGAAGAAAGAGAAAGGACGAATGTCGTCCCCTATGCCTTAGCCATAGGGTCTATACAGTATGTCATGCTTTGTACCACACCTGATATGTGCCTTGCCATGTGTCTGGCAAGGGGGTACAAGAGTGATCCAGGAATGGATCATTGACAGCGGTCAAAATTGTCCTTGGAGAAATAAGGACATGTTTCTCGATTATGGAGGTGATAAAGAGTTTGACGTAAAGGGTTACGTCGATGCAAGCTTTAACACCTATCCGAATGACTCTAAGTAGCAAACCGGATACGTATAGTGGAGCAACCATTTGGAATAGCTCCAAGTGGAGCGTGGAAGCATTTACAATATGACCTAGAGATTTGCAAAGTACATACGAATCTGAATGTTGCAGACCCGTTGACTAAAACCTCTCTCACAAGGAAAACATGATCAAACCCCAGAACTCATTGAGTCTTAACCACATGATGATGTGAACTAGTTTATTTACACTAGTAAACTCTTTGGATGTTGGTCACATGGCGATGTGACCTGTGAGTGTTAATCACATGGCGATGTGAACTAGATTATTGACTCTAGTGCAAGTGGGAGACTGTTGGAAATATGCTCTAGAGGCAATAATAAATTAGTTATTATTATTATATTTCCTTGTCCATGATAATCGTTTATTATCCATGCTATAATTGTATTGATAGGAAACTCAGATACATATGTGGGTACATAGACAACACCATGTCCCTAGTGAGCCTCTAGTTGACTAGCTCGTTGATCAATAGGTGGTTACGGTTTCCTGACCATGGACATTGGATGTCGTTGATAACGGGATCACATCATTAGGAGAATGATGTGATGGACAAGACCCAATCCTAAGCCTAGCACAAAGATCGTGTAGTTCGTATGCTAAAGCTTTTCTAATGTCAAGTATCATTTCCTTAGACCATGAGATTGTGCAACTCCCGGATACCGTAGGAATGCTTTGGGGGTGACAAACGTCACAACGTAACTGGGTGGCTATAAAGGTGCACTACGGGTATCTCCGAAAGTGTCTGTTGGGTTGGCACGAATCGAGACTGGGATTTGTCACTCCGTGTGACGGAGAGGTATCTCTGGGCCCACTCGGTAATGCATCATCATAATGAGCTCAATGTGACTAAGTAGTTAGTCATGGGATGATGCATTACGGAACGAGTAAAGTGACTTGCCGGTAACGAGATTGAACGAGGTATTGGGATACCGACGATCGAATCTCGGGCAAGTAACATACCGATTGACAAAGGGAATTGTATACGGGATTGCTTGAATCCTTGACATTGTGGTTCATCTGATGAGATCATCGTGGAAAATGTGGAAGCCAACATGGGTATCCAGATCCCGCTGTTGGTTATTGGCCAGAGAGCTGTCTCGGTCATGTCTGCATGATTCCCGAACCCGTAGGGTCTACACACTTAAGGTTCGGTTACGCTAGAGTTGTTATGGGAATTAGTGTGCAGTTACCGAATGTTGTTCGGAGTCCCGGATGAGAGCCCGGACGTCACGAGGAGTTCCGAAATGGTCCGGAGGTAAATATTTATATATGGGAAGTCCTATTTTGAACACCGAAAAATGTTCGGGATTTTTCGGTATTGTACCTGGAAGGTTCTAGAAGGTTCCGGAGTGGGGCCCACCTGCATGGGGGGACCCACATGAACGTGGGTAGTGGGGGCAAGTCCCCACACCCCTGGTCAAGGCGCACCAAGATCCCCCCTTAGAAGGAATAAGATCATATCCCGAAGGGATAAGATCAAGATCCCTAAAAAAGGGGGATAACAATTGGTGGGGAAGGAAATGATGGGATTTCTTTCCTCCCACCTTTGCCAACGCCCCAATGGACTTGGAGGGCAAGAAACCAGCCCCCTCCACCCCTATATATAGTGGGGAGGCGCATGGGAGCTTCACCCTTGCCCCTGGCGCAACCCTCCCCCTCTCCAACTCCACCTCCTCCTCAGTAGTGCTTGGCGAAGCCCTGCCGGAGAACTGCAAGCTCCACCACCACGCCGTCATGCTGCCGGAGCTCTCCCTCAACTTCTCCTCTCCCCTTGGTGGATCAAGAAGGAGGA
Source organism: Triticum dicoccoides (assembly GCF_002162155.2). Lineage (NCBI taxonomy): Eukaryota > Viridiplantae > Streptophyta > Magnoliopsida > Poales > Poaceae > Triticum > Triticum dicoccoides. The sequence continues at coordinate 206,260,764 of NC_041389.1, read as the reverse complement.
GACGTCCCCGGGCTGTATGTGTGTTGAACGCGGAGGCACCGTTGTTCGGTGCTTAGATCGGATTCGGCCGCGATCTGAATCGCTTCGTGTACGACTCCACCGACCGCGTTCTTGCAACGCTTCCGCATTGCGATCTTCAAGGGTATGAAGATGCACGCCCCCCTCTCTCGTTGCTAGTTTCTCCATAGATTGATCTTGGTGATGCGTAGAAAATTTTGAATTTCTGCTACGTTCCCCAACAGTAACTTGCTCACATATTCAACTGGCGCAACGTCCCCTACAGCCACTCCCATTTCTTGGACGGCCTGGTCGATGCCTCCAAGGAGCCCTTCGTCCACTGCTATGAGTGCCCGATGCCGTTTTGTGGCTCGCCGGCGGACATGGTGCATCACCTCACGGATGCGTGCAGCGGTCACTGCCGGCCCTTGGCGAAGAACATCAAGTACGACACGTGCTACCGGTTCACCATGCCGGAGTCGCTGGAGGATCACCGCCGCATGCTAGTCTCGGAGGAGGACGATAGCGTCTTCCTCTTGATCGTGGGCACCGGCGAGGCCCGTGCAGGCCGCCGCCCTGTCTCTATAATGTGCGTCAGGGGTGTCGCCACTGACGCTGACACTGACACGAGGCAGATGTACGGGTGCGTGGTCAATGTTACTACCCCTCCGGGTGTGTGCGGCGAAACCGGCCTCATCGGACAGACTTGGACTCTGAGGAGCTGGGACTATCCCGCCAATGTGGACTTGGAAAACCCATGGCATCCGTTCCATCCTTTACCCGCCGACTCGGTGCACAGGGACTCCAAGGAGGTTCACCTGGACATACGCATTATGAAGTGCACTTAGAAAACATGTAGTGTGTGTGTGGGCGCTTATGGCCCGTGTCTTTGCCGCTTTTGATTCTGTAAGCTTGTCGTTAAACTTGAGTGGCTTTCGCCGCAGTCCTTCCTTTGAACTGCTCCTCTCAGTGAGCTGATGTAAGACACTTTGGGTTTCATTTGATAATGGAACCGGGGAGGAGCCTCCTTGTTCTTCTAAAAAAAATACGCATTATCAAGTTAAATGTTGATCATTAGTCTTCACTCAATGTAATCCGCTGTCTAAGCATGTGGAGACTTCCATGCATGATCTTGCTCTATTGGAGTATCGCGCATGAATAAAAGTGCACCCGTTTATGGTTTAGTCTAGAATCTTCCATGTATGAATTTTTACTACAGTACTGGTGAAAGACTTACGATGAACCATTTCTTACATCTCCTCTGCCCCCTTGCAAGTCATCCTGATTTAATCCCTCCGTCTAGGTGTATAAGGGCATGGTTAATATTACTTAATAGTATAGCCAACTGTTGACTATAAGAAAGTGCCATGTCATCTGTAGCCAACATGTATAACAATCGATACTCAAAAACTAATTCTTAAAGATCATTTCTTGCAAAGCACAATAAGTGTTATTTCTTCACAAGTTTTGGATGCAGGTTGAACAGTTGAACGCTTTTGTTTGCAAAAAATACCTTTTTATCTATTTCACCTGGATGTTTGTGAGCTCTAGAGATGAGATAATATCTGAAGAAACCTATCGATACCCGTTACACATGAGATGACCCCCACATCCTTTGTCAAAATAAACAACTCCCCGATCAATGCATTTCACTCTTCGGTGCAACGCACGGGCACCTTACTACTATAGATTAGTACGACCAAAAATTGAACTAACATTATATATAGTACGATAAATACTGATGCATGTCACCTAAAATTATATCATTCAAAATCATAGGGCTTCTTCTATTTTTAGCGGTCCACGACCACGAGTATTGAGCTATAACCAAAACTATGTTCAAATACGAATCCAACGATATAGTTTTTGTTGACATGCACTAACATTTTGTTAGTTAAATCTTCAGTCAAATTCAATGGGGGACTAATAAACCATGACCGATGTAGTACAAGTGTAGAGGGCGGCGCTGCACGGGAGTCTCACCTCTCACCCCGCTCGTGGCACGGCAGTAAAGCTGTCATATCACAAAACCCAACCACTCCCAGTAAATAATGGCCTGGTAAAATAAACGGACAAGCAACCATCACATCCCTCCGTCTTTTTTGCATTTCACCTCTCTGCATTTACTTTCTCCGGTTCACCTCCCACACTCGATCCCTAGCTACTACTCCTAGGGCCAGTTCTTTTGGCGGCTTCCCCAGCTTTTCCCACAAGACTAGTCACAGTGGAGAGTAACAATAAGGCGCCTCACTCATTTATTTGGGCTTCTAAACTACTACTCCGTCCTGGTTTGTTCCTCACCATTGTAATTTGTGCTAAATTTTGATCAAAGATTTAACTGATAAAATCTTACTCAAAACACTTAGGCGCAGTGTATCTAGGTGTGTAAGTCATCTTACGAAAACCAAATAATCCCAAAACACTTAGGCGCGATGCATTAACTTCTACCTCGTTTCTTGTTTCTTGACATATCAACCAATAAGAGATAAAGAGTGTGCATGCTTTTAATGGCTTGAGATATCAAACACGACATGCAGTGGTTAGTTCATTGCATGCAATACTATTAATTAGCAAATAAACATTAACGTTTCTCATTTTCTCCTCCTCCTTGGTCACGGTGCACAGCCTAAGATGACTTACTCACCTAGACGGATGGAGTAGTGCATGTGACATGCACTAACATTTCATTAGTTAAATTTATGATCAAAATTTGACACAGATTACAATGGGGACCAATAAACTAGGACGGAGGTAGTAGTTATGGGATTACTAATCTAGAAGCCTAAAAGAACTGGCCCCTGGTACTCCTACTAGTAGTAGTACTCAAGTTGGAATTCCAATTGCATGGCACAACTTGTTAGGCAAAAAATTCGATATAGGGTGTAGGAAGCAGTTTGGGAATTTGCATGCCTTCCCAACCAGTGAGATACTCCGTACAAAGTATGACAGAGAAATAACCACAGAGAAGGAAGCTAAAAGCAAACAATCAAACGAGCATTTTTGCATTTGTTTTGCATTGAATCGTTTCACAAGCTTGACTAGTGCTGTTTTTCTACTTTTACAAAAACCGCATCGTAATGTTAAAACGTGCATTTGCACATACATAAGTAATAGTAGTACTCCCTCCGTCTAGGTGTACAAGTCTTCCCTCCTTCTTGGTCACCGTGCACAACCAAAGATGACTTATTGACCTGGACGGGGGGAGTAGCACAGTCTGCAAGCATATACAGAGAGAGACGTGTAGTCCGATAGTATATAGTAAAGTTTGTGCTATATGCACGTACTTGAAAAATGCGTAATAATACACAACGTTTCCAAACTTTCCCTTTTACATACTTAATTAAGGACGCTAAAAATTCCTGAACATTCAGGATTTATCATTTGCGTCCCAAAACTAATGAGATCGCCTTATGAAACAAAAATTATACTCCTCCTAAAAGCCACGACGTTTGTAGGAGTGCTTGCGGCGCGCCACGAGTGCCCTGGTGCGCGGCCGTTTCCCAGCGCACCGACACAACGCCTCTTCCTTAGCCTCGCAACTCGCGAGGTGCTGATTGGCGGCTTGCCGGCGGGCGAGCGCGATCTCACCGGTGTGGTGATCCGGCGCCAACATGTACTCCTCCTGGCTGGAAGCGTGCACCCGGTCCACGTACCGCCAAGCGTAGATGAGGCGCTTGGGCCCGACTGCACTCAGGGCATCGACACGGGCGTCCTCCGCTACCCTCACGGCCCTCGCACGAGCCTTCTGCCAAAGAACCAATTGCTTGACTCTCTCGTACGCGACATAGATCTCCCAGAAAGCTTGTTGCTCAGTGCGCTTCTCTTCCTCGGCCTTCTTCTCCGCCTCTATTTTGGCGCGCTCTGCTGGAGGCAAAGCCTCCCACAAGGCGACATCCATTTCTTTCCAAAGCTCCTCAAGGCTGGGGGGGGGGGGCTCGGCGGGTGGTGCGGTGTTCTCCTTGTAGCGGGGAGCCAACGCGTCCTCCGATGTGCGTGCTGGCGAGATTGGGAACGCCAACGCGTCCACCTCAACACGTCACGGCGAGGAGCGGAACTCCGATGCGTCCTCCTCGACTAGTGGCGGCGAGGAACGGAACGGCGACGCGTCGCGTCGCGGCGAGGAGTGGAACCCCGACGCGTCCTCCTCGACTAGTGGCGGCGAGGAACGGAATGGCGACGCGTCGCGTAGCGGCGAGGAGCGGAACGCGGACGCGTCCTCCTCGACTAGTGGCGGAGAGGAACGGAACAACGATGCGTGACCGTCCGCGTGGTGCAGCAAGGGGCTCCTAGGCCTTGGGAGGGGCGATGCCATGGTGGTCGACGTGAGAGGGAGGGGGAGGAGATAGCGATGAACGTGAACGTGAGGGGGAGGAGATAGCGATGTCGTGGGAGGCACAGTATTTGTAGCGAGCAATGGCACACCTAAGTAAGATATGGACTAAGCTGCACTGACTTAACTCTAGGTCCAGTTGCGTCACTGACATGTGGGCCAGTACACTTCTGGGCCCGTATGCCAGTGACCCAATGCACCTGAAGTTAAGTAAAAGCTACGTGGGCATATTTGTTGGAGTAAATTACGGGGGAGCGAAGGGGTGGAAATATTGCTGGTCACAACGGATTGGATGAGCGTGGGGGGAGGAGAGTCATGCATGCATATTTTTTCACACGGGGTGGAGTGGTGGGACCGCCGGAGGGAGAAGGAGAGTTTGGCAGGCATATTGTTTCCACACATGGAGATGAAAAGATTTGGAGACGAACGGGCTTCCTGCAGGTATGGGGAACGGTGCATAATAAGTCATCTTGCATGCCGGGCTAGGTATAGTCTCAAGTCATTAAAAACATACACGCCCCACACATGTTCATATTTCAAGGTGCACTAAATTATTGCATGCGATGATTAAGGCTGGCCATCATGGTGGTATCTTAGCTGGTATCATGCACATGGGAATAGCAAACATGCTGATGTGGCAAAGAATTAAAGAAGAGAGGGGGGTTAGACTAACTAGTGTTCATGCATGCATTGGTAAACACATTTTTTTGTGAAGAACGACAACATTAGTTGAGTACTTTTGCAGACTTCAAAAACTATTCCACCGCCTCTACTATCTTGCTAAGAGTAGGTGAAATTTTTGAGTCGAGCCCTTTAAACTAGAAGGGAGGTAATGGTACTCTAATAGCTAGGTGTGTAAGTCATCTTACGAAAACCAAATAATCCCAAAACACGTAGGTGCGGTGCATTAACTTCTACCTCGTTTCTTGTTTCTTGACATATCAACCAATAAGAGATGAGGGTGTGCATGCTTTTAATGACCTGAGACTATCAAACATGACATGAAGTGGTTAGTTCATTGCATGCAATACTATTTAATTAGCAAATAAACATTAATGTCTCTCGTTTTCCCCTCCTCCTTGGTCACGGTGCATAGCCTAAGATGACTTACTCACCTAGACGGAGGGAGTATCAACATTCACAATGTCAAATTAATATTTTTACACTCATTATAAAATGTAGTTCTTATACTCATTATAATCAGTATTGTAGATATTGATATTTTTAGTATAAATTTGGTCATGGGATTTCATTGATGCCTGTCAAAGCATGGAGGAAGCGGAGCTTAGGGCTTGCATTACCGGTCTCTACATAGGTATTTCTCTTCATAATCTTGTAATTTTAGAGACTGATTGCGCTTTTGTGGTAGCGTCTCTTGCATCGGGGGACTATGACAGGTCTGCTATGCGTGACCTGAAGATGAAAGCGTTGAGCATCTCGAAGTTGATCAACAATCTTCAATTGTCAAAGATTAGCCGTTCGGCCAATAAGGTGGCACACTTAATCGCTAAGTATAGCTTTGACAATAGATTAGATGGTATTCTTGTAAATAACGTACTGCCCTGTGTGGTGAATATTGTATCAAATGAGTGTACTGGTGTGGCTGGTTAATTAATATAAGGTGGTGTTCAAAAAAAAGTATATATTTGGTCAAACACTTTGCAAACGGTTGACGGGAGTAAAAAGGACCAGAGGGAGTATCATGCATGCGGAGTAGGCAAAAAAAATTGCTCATTTATAGCCGGTCGAAGTCTCAAAGGGCGCAACCGCGCGAGGGAGGCGAAGGTCGTGGGAGGCACGACAGTTGATGGAATTAAGTGAAGTTACATCCATGCGCCAGCACGGCGTGCGAACAGGCAGAAGCTATACCATCAGGCCTACAATATGGGTCTAGTAGACATGACATCTAGTGGGTCCCGCATAGTTCTCGAGAACTCTTTGGGGGCTTGCAGCCGTTTATCCACCGGGCAAGCCAGCAACCCCACGCCGTTTGCACGCCCTACTCGTCCCCGTCTTCTACCTCACAATAGTTCGCTCCCAGTCATCCCTTCCTTTCACATTAATTCGCTCCTAGTTTTTGCGGGGTACAACAGTTCAACTTCTCCTAACCCTCCTTCAAAATCCATGGCCTCCCAAATCTCCATGGTCGCCGCTGAGTACCAGGTTAGAGCCATCACCGGCGATCAGTTCATCGTCATCCACACACGTGGATCCACGACGGTGAAAGCATGGCTTGCTCGCTTCCTACGCATGTTCAACAGTTCAACGGATGAGTGGGTCGCCGGGCTAGATGTTGAGTACACCACAGTCCTGGGACGAGAGAAGGATCTAAAGGACGAAGAGAGGAAGAAGCCCGCCGTGATCTAGGTTTGAGTACATAACATTTGCTTGGTCTACCACATATGCCATGCCGACGTTGAGTGCCAGGATTTTAAGAACTTCCTCAAGGACAAAAGAGTCAAATTCGTTACTGTAGGCTATAAGAACGACAGGGATGTCCTACGTCGGATAGGTCTCGTTGTAGGCCAGCCCTTCGATCTCCAGAAGGTAAGCCTGGTGTCCTCCTCTCAACCTTCAATGCTGACCCTGGCAGCAGCCATGATTGATCCTCCGCTAAACTGAAGAAACCTCATCACGAGTTTCATCATGCATGGGAGTCGAAGACATTAGATGAAGATCACATCCTGTACGCAACAATGGATGCCTACCTTTGTTTAAATCTACATGGGTTGGATGAAGAAGCAGAGCCCAGTGTCCAGTTCAAGCAAAGAAGCGTCAGCGAAGAGGAAGAGGAAGAGGGACGAGGACGAAGTCGAGGACGTGGACTCGGACTCCGAGTAGGGGGTAGTGCCGTCGCTCATGCTGGTTCTACTGCAGTGTCAAGCTGACTAGTTGCTTAGTTTATTTTCAAGGGTGTGTTGTGCTGAGGCCCCAGCAGAATTATGTTTATGTTGTTTCTCGTTATTTGAACTGTTTAGTACGTAGAGTAGTACTAGTACTATGTCTTACTACTGTTCTTCTTGCAGTTGGTACTACTGCTCGTACCTTCATGTTCCTACTGTACTTAATACGTTCGTACTAGTAGTATAATTTGGGTCAGTCGATTTGTGAAAGAAGTTCGACGGAGCGAAGGAAGAAGACGACAGAAGAGGTGGAAGAAGCCCTTCTAGCCATCCATGTTGCATCAAACGGCTCACATGAGTCGACTGACCCAAATTGCTCCTTCAGATTGCAGGATCCACGTGGCATTCAAGGTCTCGAAGGTAGATTCCGCGTCCGCACCCGGTTCGCGGGCTCGACGCGCGCGCGATCGGCTTCCGCCACGACAACCACCATGCGCGCCTCCTCCGCGCGGGCGGAGATGACAATGACATGCTAGTTCCTCCTCACCGGCGTGCTGGAGCACGCGCTCGTCCTCCTCTTTGTACGCTGCGTGCATAGACGCGGCTCCACCAGATGCTCGCGTGCTTGGCAGCGCGACAGCATGGCGAGGAGGGACTGCAGACGACGTGAGCGGGCGAGCCCTCGGCTTCATGGCACAGGGATGGCGGCGACACGGAGGTGATGGGCGAGAAATTGTTGGCCGGAGCAGGCGGGCGCCGGCATGCGCAATGGCGGCGGCGGCATATTGATGAGTGCGTGTATGGGAGCTTACTTTAGTTTTATATGAGGTTGGTCAAACTTAAAAGAAAACCGTACTAGTACACGTAAACATTAGACTTAGGCAGCGCTTTTTTTTTTAAGTTAGTACCACAGCCACGATACGGAATCCTGTGCAAGCGCGTGAACCGCGACCGCGCGGTCGATCGAACGGTGCGTCACCGTGTCGCGCTCGAAGGACATCCACCGAACCTTTTTGTGTGTGTGAAAACAATCCTCGAATATTACTCAACTTTTTTTTCCTGGGAAAGTTCTTGACGCTACAATATTTCCATATATTTGAATTTAGCCCCAAATTTGTGTTTATTTGGATTTGGACGTTTTAGGTGCGCCCTAGTTTTTTAATACTTATTTTGTGTGTGTGACTGAGAGAGAACGTGTGTATGTGTCCATATGTGTGTTGTGGCGGAAGGGCAATGTGGAGACGGTGTGTGTGTAATACAGACATAGAGAGGTGTGAATGTGCAAATGATCATGCATGAGTGAGACATAGACAGATGCCGATACGTTGTGTATACATGAGAGAACGGTCTTCTAGTTTACTTGTGTGTGCATGTGTGTGTGAGAGAGAGAGAGACAGAGAGACAGGGAGAGAGAGAGGAGCATCCGTAACACAACAACCATCTCTCTCGATTCGTCCGTCCCTCGCACGATCGCATGCAACATATGCATCAACGCACACATTTTGACACCCTCACTCGGCCCCTGCCCACCTCAAGGCCCGCGCAATCTCTTCGTGAATACCCATTTCTCTCCTTAGGTTTGTTTTCGCTCAATATCTGACACACACACACACACACACTCACGCAGCACAACACACACACACAATCCCCCGAGCACACAATTCATCCCCATCCAAGGTTATACGGCGACCACTCTCGCTTGTGCTTCTTTGCACCCCAACATGCACAACACCTCAATCTTCAAAGAGGGCATCGAGCGGATCGAAGACGGCGACCACACCGCGCTAGAGAATGCGGGGTCATTTGGAAGCAGGGCGATGTGACGATGGCTGACTGACTCCTCCCCCCACCCTCTCTCTCTCTTGCACAAAATTACCAATCCCTCTCTCCCCCGCACAAAATTGTCAATCCCTCAACCCATGAGATCCTTCCCCTCTCGTCCATGTTTTTCCAGCTCTCTCGTCAAACATGTTGTCTCTTCTCCTTCCACGTATACAGAATCACGTATGTTACATGTCTCCATGTTTCTGACAGACCTAACTTCTTCCTCTCTCTTTCTCTTTCTCTCTCTCTCTCTGTCTCGTTAGGTTTGTCTCCTACTCTCTCGTCCACATACATACAATCTTTCCCGCCCTATCTGCTCCATCTTCAAAAGATCTCTCTGCACATTTCATTCACACAATGGGATATGTCAAAATGTTGCTTCTATAATGGCTGATGTAGAGTTTTGGTTGTTTTTGTTGCATCCTACAAAGTAATAACTATGAAATGCATTTAGATTCTCATTTGACCGGGATTATGTGAGTTTGAGCATGTTGTGAAGTACTATAGACCTTGTATACATCTTGGGATTCGACAATGATTGTAACTATTGAATTGTATAGACCATTACATTCGAAGTAAATAGCCTAATATATTTATTTCACAATTTCAACAAATGATTAGTTCACTACAAACTAAGAAAACAAATGTGTACTCCCTCCGTTTTTATTTAAGTTCGCGTATTAGCATTGGTCAAAGTCAAGTTTTGTAAACTCTCAGAAAGCTTATAACAAAAAATATTAACATATACAATAACAAATAAATACCATTAGATTCATTATTGAATGTACTTCCACATCATACATATTTGTTATGGTAAATGTTTATATTTTTATATAAACTTGGTCAAACTTTAGGAAGTTTGACTTCGGTCAAACCTAATATGCAGAGTTTACTACTACTACTCGCTAGTTGCTTAGCCGAATCACTCAACACGCCACACGGAGAGTCCAGTGTCACAAAATTTTGAGGTCGGCGGGAAAATCTCCCGCGACCCAGATTCGAGCAGTGGGAAGTTACCATCATAGCCTTCGGAACAGGCCTACGGACGACGCTTGGTAGGGGGCTGCTTTCGTAACTTCAGGTTCACCCTACCCAGCCAGCCCCACCCCGGCACCTAGAGTAGTACACCTGAATACTCCCCATTTTCTATCCCCACCGCAAAATAGACTTCTCCACGACACCGCAGCCTTCGTGCTCCTCCCCTTTACATCGGCGCACTCGTCCACCGCAGCGCATCTGCCTCATCGACGACCTCACTGGAGCCGGTCCACCGTCGTCGTCGTAGACGGAGCCTCTTCCCCGGCATTGTCTTCCACGGTCTCGGATCTGCTTCCCGGAAGCCGACGCCAAGCGCAGAAGTACCACCGTCGTGGACAATGAACTGACTCCCGTTGCCGACCATGACTCACAAAGGCTGCCGCGACCATCGTTCTCCTCCTCGATTGGTAATGTGTGTATTGAATCACTTAGCAGTACATGTGCAGTTCCAATTTTCTTCATACCTACCCTTCAATTTTCCTGGGTGCTATTGTTCCTGTAAAAGTAATTGGTTATAGCCTCCATTGTCCAACAGAATATCAGCTTGTAATTGTGTGTCGCTCCTGTATCGCGCTGTGCTTGGGTAGGTTTTTCATCTGCAACCAGCAGTGTGGCAAATGATGGAAAGGTTTTTAGAACTAGCAAGATGCCCATGCGTTGCACGCATCAAGGTGCATTTGTATGAGTAATTTATCTTGTGGGAGAAAAGGATGAACGAGGGAAGGCCTTATTTGCAAATCTGGAGAGGGGTATGGGTATCGTTTTGCAAAATTCCCATTTGTTTCCTTCCTATCTGTCAGATATAAATCGGACGGCCTATATTGCAAGAAAAAAAGTATAGAGAAAAAAGTAGACAGTAAAGGAAGTAGAGATAAATATTAAATATTAAATATAAAATAAATATAACCGTAGAGAAGAGAGTAGAGATAGCAGAGACGCCGGGAAAGGATCGCGCGCGCGCGGGAAAAATAGGCCGGGCGTGCGCTACTTTTGGCGCGCGGCGTCCAGCGCACTTTATAAAATCCAACGCCCTCCCACCGCTCTGTGCCTTGCCACCACTCTGTGCCTCACCACCGCTCTCTCCCCGCTCTTTTTTGCCTCGCCGCCGCCGCGCCACCATGCCGCCGCGTCGCCAGGAAACTTGGGGATACCGCGGCGTTCGCGGGCGCCCCTCCGGCGGCTTCTCCGCCGAGATCTGGTTCCGCGGGATGCGCCTCGGCCTCGGCAATTTCGACACCGCCACTGAGGCCGCCTGCGTGTACGACGAGGCGGCGTGGCGCCTCCGGCGGCCTCATAGAACATTGAACTTCCCCAACATGCCGACACGGGAGCGGGCGCAGGAGCTCGCGCCTCTACCGCGGCTTAGCACCGACGAGGATCGTCACGACAACCGGAGGCGGGAGCACCGTCTCGGCATCGCCGAGATGGACGAGGAAGCCATTGCGCTGTGGCGCCACCACTTCCCGTAGGACATCATCAACGAGCGTGAGTTCTACGCGCAAAGGAGGGCGGATAGGGATAAGAGGAGGGCAGAGCGAGCCGCCTATCGCGAGGACAAGCGTAGGCGAAAAGCGGATGCTCAATTCAACATGAGGCTAGGAGCAGCGTCGCCCTGGGAATCCGACGATGATTGGTATCTTCACGCCTACAGTCAGACGTCGGAGGAGGACATCACCGAGGAGCAGTCGGACGACGAGGAGTAGTTGAATTATCTTTTTTTATCTATCTATGCTGAGAACTATCCTCTACTCTCTAGTATCTACTTCTCGATCTCAGCACTGTAAACGCTTTTTTAAAGCGCCGCGTGTTGCGATTCTGTTGGAGATGCTCTAACATGGCAGACGTGTGCTTTAATGTTGCCCACAAGATGCGCGAGTATTACTAGTAGTATTTTTCTTGCCATGTTGAGATTTTGAAACCACGAGTGTGAACATGCAGAGGAGCAATGAAGACCAAACATGGGATATTCGGGACATCTTCAAGGAGCGTGGCAAGTTAAAGAGGAGCTGCACGAAACCTATAAAACGAGCTTTGGTAAGTAACACCCTTTCAATTACTTTCGTTTAGCCTCGTGTTCTTCGATGTGTATATGTTGTAGTTTTTGTTTCTCTTAAGCATGGTGTTCTTCTATGTGTAATAAGAAGAGTCTTAATCGTCCTAATGCTTTCGTTTTTAACTTGATGTAGGAAGTGGGTGTTCTCACTGTGTAGTCTGTTTTTATATTTCTTTTCCTTTTGAATTCACTTCTCCGAGTTCTGTTTATCTGGCTTCTACTAAATGGATCTAGGTTTCTCTGAGCATTGATCTAAAAAAGAAGTAACTTCATGTCAGGATGCAGTTCCTGCGAGGAGGGAAGTATGGTCAACCTCGAGATCATGTTTCCAAAATGAGGCTGGATTACACACAAGGTGCCAGTTCCCTAATGATGCTGGATTAGACACAAGGTGCAAATTCCCAGATGATGCTGGATTACACACAAGCCAGGTGGAGTCGTCAGCTATTCGTGTCCTTGTGGCATTAGTAAAGGCTGAAATAAAGCATGCAGCAGCCCTTGAGAATGTAGCTGAATTCCTGAAGAAGCGAAAAGAGCAATCAGACGCTCTCTTCACCCAAGCCAAAGAATAGATGGAAGAAGCCAAAAATAAGCTAGCAGAGGCAGAGCAGGCTAGGCGTCTCCTGCTATCTAAAACTGTTGTCAATACAAAATTTTCTTCATAATAGCTAGGTTCAAATGTTTATCCAGTAAGCATGCCTGTTGTGATGTCTGTGCATCTACTGATGTGGCACAAAATGTTTTTTTGGGTCATGTAATAACAACGATTACTTTCCAAACAATAACAGATGAAGCATTGGACATGGTATAGTTCACGCGCAAGCCCGACATTCCAAGTCCAACTTCCACATCAAACTCATGTTCACAGATATCTGCACATTCATACATAATGTCCACAACCATGATTCACTTCAAAGCCAAAAAAATTTTGAGGAGAGTTATAAATAAAGAAAAACCTCTACTAGTTCCTGCTACTAGTGCGAGCACAACAAGTCAAGACCATGCATAAATTAATTATATTTTAGTCATTTTTTGTGTTCTAAAATGCCTGCCGGCTCGCGGAAGGACGTGTTGCCGGCACACGCGCGGATTCAATGAAGGCAGGCGGGGCAGTCTTAAGCTAGTTGCACGCGGCGAGGAGGCGTGCTTAGCCGGGCCTGCAGCGAGTGCGACCCTCTTGGCCGGCGTGCCGGTTCAGAGGTCACGTCCGTGTTAGAGCAATCACTCCCTCCAGTCCTTTTTTGTTTGGGTATAACAAAATCTCGTTTTCCATTCACATTTTACAAGTAAAATTCGTGGACAAACTTTGACCCAAAGTACGATGGGGACTAGTAAACCAGAATTGAGGTAGTAGTTTTTTTAATCAAAGAAGGGTTTCCCCTTCCGATTACTGAAAACCAGCATCTAAATCTAAACCATAGTATTTGCCCTAGAACTACTAGGTTCAACATCTCGTAACATAAACCCATACAACCATATGCCAAGGAGGTACGTACTACTATGAATTCCATTTTCGCTCCATACCAATCGTTCTAAAAACTACTTACTACTTATAACGTGCCATTTAAAATCGGAACTCTTAACCCCGCTAAAAAATGATATTTTAAACGTGGCTACTCGATCTGTGGCAACTGGCGAGCCACCGTGCTCCAAGTCGTTCACCTGTGGTCCCGACCATCAACTCCTACAAAGGTGCTCCACCACGTACCCAGTACCCGCGAATGCAACAATCGTGCACCTAGGGTTTTAGGGTTTATTTGTTAACATCGTCTTTACGTAACACTCATGTGTGCGAGACAGCGAGAGGCCGACTGCGTGCGTGCGCCTCTTCTCTTCGTATATGTACTCCACCGTTTGTCTGGTGTCCAAAAAATTATAATAAGTACTAGCAATGTGCCAATGCGTTGCCACACGATCAAAGTAGATTAATACATATTCACCAATTTGATAGAAAAAAGTCTAGTTTTGAAATACGTATATCACTAAAAATATGTTATGTTTCACTCAAAATATATTCCTTTGGCGGTTTTCATGAGATAAGGGAGGCATGTTGTTGGTTTCAAGATTCGAGAAGTGGTATTTGTCTAATTTCTACTCTTACTAGCAAGATGCCCGTGCATTGCACGGAACATCAAAATCTTGTGGGAGAAAAGGATGAATGAGGGAAGGCCTTATCTGCAAATGTGGTGAAGAGTCTGGGTAAATTGCCATATTTTCCTTCCTATCCGCCAGATATAAATCGGACGACCTACATTGCAGGATGGCAGGCCCACCATCATGACCAACTCTATTTTTTATCCCTACTCTTATAAAAAGCATTGTCGGTGATGATCGTGTGCCTGCCATCCTGCAATATAGGCCGTCCGATCTATATCTGACGGATAGGAAGGAAACTATGGCAATTTTTCAAAAAGATACCCACACCCCTCTCCACATTTGCAAATAAGGTCTTCCCTCGTTCATCCTTTTCCCCCACAAGATAAACTACTCATACAAATGCATCTTGATGTTCCGTGCAACGCATGGGCATCTTGCTAGTTGTTGCAAAAAGCCCATGTGTGTGTGAGAGAGAGGGAGAGTGGAGGAGGACGGAGTGCATGTGTGACAAAGACACAAGTAGTTTGTGTGCGATAGGTATCAGCTTAAAATGAGGCGATAGTGTGTGTGTGCATGATCGAGAGGGCGTGTCTCAAGAAGGGAAGAAAAAGCTACATAGATACAAGGAGCGGGAGAGAGACATGTATGCGATGGTGGAAGCATGAGTGTGCGGGTGTATAAACCTATCTAGGGGCTATCTAGTCTATAAATGTTTGTGAGAGAAATACGAGTCGGGGTGCGAAAGCGAGAGTTTTGTGTGTGTGAGAGAGATGATAGTCAGGAAGGGGAGTGGAAGCAGGAGTTGTGTGTGTGTGTGTGTCTAAGAGAGAGAGAGAGAGGAGACGGTAGTCGGGGGTGTCTGATCGGTGTCCGTTTGGGATGGAGATGAAAAGGAGACCACAACAAATGATGTGTCTACAGGAGAGAGAGAGAGTAATTTTAGTGGTATGAGTCATATGTAGAGACATATAGGGTGTGTGAGCGAATCCCATAGAGAGAAAGACAAAGTGAAAGATGAGTGGAGACTGTGTGTGTGGCGGTGAAAAAGAAAGCTTAGGTACCGAGTGATACCAGAGAACAGTAGAGACGTGAGAGATAATGAAAACCATGTAATGTATAATGATAGGGAGAGTGTGACACTTCTCAAGGGAGACGTCGAGAGACCATGTTTGCGAGGATAGGAGAAACATGAAGTGAGCGTGCAGGTGAGCTGGAGAAAAGAGAGTGATGGCTACCTGAAGGAGCATGCATGCGAGAGAGATGGGCGTGAAAGGAGTGAACAAAAAAGGGATTCAAATATTTGAATTCGAGATGATGATACATGTAATCCATACTCGAACCAAAATTGATCTATCAAACATGCATACTCATATGAATTCACGCACATGTTATTTAATATGTAGATATTACTGATCCATACATTTTAGTAGAACATAATTTGGTTATTTTTTTTCGAATTCAACCTTAAGATTTCGAGATCGTTGTATTTGTAAATCATATTATACATATAAAGGAGCAGAATTCCTTGTTGTGCTTTTGAAAGTATATGTAAAAAAATGATGTATATAGAATGTAATTCCAATTGAAAATGGATCCCGCCCAAAAAAATAATAGAATACAAACGGGATTCGAATTGAGTTGGCACGGTAAACGCGCACTGTGCAAAATTTGAACGAAGCGGGGAAAGTCGCAGTAACCGCCCGAAACCAAAGGCTGCGAGATGGAAATCACTACTGCCTATCCCTGCCGTGCAAAGCCTATCTGCTAGATTTCTATAGGTTTCGATAGGGGTAGGTTTGTAATTTCACCCAAACGTGACGTAACCGCCTCTCACCCGGATTCATACACGGTGGGTGCCAAAACACAGTGTGCCCTCGGCCGAAATCGACTCCCTCCCCGATTCATATTCATACACGATGGGCGCCAAAAACAAACTCTCATCGGGAAATATTCGGTGTATGCGAGATTACCGTCCTATCCCCAACCGACTAATGTTGCTGTGATGTAGTAGAAATTTGAAACGAGGGCTAAGTTTGTAAATTTCCTCGCATTTGAGACAAGCGCGCCATGAATACATGGTTCCCCCTTCCTCTCTACCTCCCTTTTCCCCATTCGTACTCCGTGGGCGCCAAAACACCCTCTGCACCCCACCCTCCTCCGTCCGCCGCCGTCTGCCACCCCATCCACCGCCGTCCTCCTCCACCATGCCGGAGCTGATACCCCACCGCCGCCGTCCATTACAAGAGATCGACCTCTCTCATCCATGCCTTCGGATCGGATCCTTGCATCCCGTCCTCTCGCTTCATCCCCGCCGTCGTCCACCTTGCCGGCGCCGCTCCTACGATCGTCTCGTCCACCGCGCCCCCCCGCCACCGTCTACCCTGCTAGATCTGCTTCCACCCGCCAATAGCCATCGCTACCGCAGCACCGTCAAATTCTCACCAGATGCATACACGGCACCGCACCAGAGGCGGTACTCTTTCGTATATGCTCAACTTATTTATCGCAGCAAGAAAATAGATTGCCACTGCTTTACTCTGATTTCTTGTCTTGGTTGCGAAGTTGCCTTTGTCCGGTTTGCACCTTCAGATCCGCCATGGCACGCTCAACACTATACTCCCAATGCTTATGGTTTTCCCCTTTTATATTGCACACTAGTTAAATCACAGTAGACTAAATTTCAAAATTGGGTTAGTCGATTTTTGAGAGTGAGGAACGAAGAAAACTCGACGCGGGTGGGGTGTGGGGGTGGCGGAGGAACACAGGCGGTGGGGGCCGGTGGTCTGGCCGGCGGCTTGTGCGGTGTTCTGTATGGGAAGAATCAGAGACGAGGAAGAAGAAGGGTTAGGAGACGTAGGATCTTCATCCAACCGCCTGAAATGGTTGAGAGACAGCTAGGAGTTGCATTCTTAATGCACTCTGGTTCATCATGTGTGGGCACTGTGCAACCAATATTTTATTATCCAAAATCTGCTTGCTCTTCTTTACCATGTTCCTCTTCCGTTCTTCTTTAATATGTACTCTCTCCGTTCCTAAATACAAGTCTTTGTATAGATTCCACCATGGACTACATATGGAGCAAAATGAGTGAATCTACACTCTAAAATGTATCTGGATACATCTGTATGTGATCAATAGTGGAAATCTCTACCAAGACATATATTTTGGAACGGAGGGAGTATGCTAGTAGGTATGTCCCTTGTACTGAAGATGAGCAGGGACATTTGCAGTGTAGAGGTCTATACGGTCGGTTGTGATGGACACTTTGAGCCTCTTTGATTCGTAGGATCTTGTAAACATAGGAATAGGATTTGTAGTGGTCTGCCCACTTGAATCCTATAAGAATAGCAAGGAAATGCGCAGAGCTGTGTGGCCTTTGAGAGTTATACTGATACTAGCAGTACCGCACCTTCACTTGAAGAGAGCTGGTATCCGAAGCCTTTCTAGCCGTACCGGCAATACTAGCACATATATTCCAGCAAGTTCCACTTTGCTGATTTTACTCTGATGCTTAAGGTTTTCCTGTTATATCTACACTATGATCTGTGTAGCTGCTTTGTGTCGCACTAGCAGCAGTCCCCTCTTGAAGCTAAACACTGCAATGGCTTACAAAATTGGCACCAAGGCATTGAGTGCCATTCTGGATGCAATGAAACTCATACGCTCCCCACCTATTGACTCTTGTTCAGAATATGATCCTAATGACTATTCTAACCTCGAGGAGTCAAAGGCAGATGGCCTGTCCTGTTCACCCATCAAGGTGCCTGTTCTAATTTGGCAATGTTTTATTGATTGCGGGTATCTTGCATATGTTGTCTTGCATTTCTTCTACTTTGTTGCACTGCCATCTGCTTAGTTTACTCATCATATATGTCGAGATGC
This sequence comes from Triticum dicoccoides, assembly GCF_002162155.2. Lineage (NCBI taxonomy): Eukaryota > Viridiplantae > Streptophyta > Magnoliopsida > Poales > Poaceae > Triticum > Triticum dicoccoides. The sequence continues at coordinate 206,242,700 of NC_041389.1, read as the reverse complement.
CATGCCCATCCATTATCAATACATATTCCATCTGTCATCATACCATGTTTTCCACTCAAATGATGTTCGTGTGCATCAGACATCAAAAAGGAAGAGGGTGATTGCCGAACCTGAAGGAGCACCGACAAAGTCCTTGAAAAACGTGGTGGTGCCGGAGAAATCAGACAACACCCCACTTATATTGGCTGTACAACCAGTGACACAAAACGTAGGACCGACTCCAGCAGACTGTACCCATACTTCACTGGCCACACCACTAGCCCCACCACACAGGACCTGCACTCCAGCAAAAGGTATACCGATTTTATTTGCCATAGCACTAGTTGTACCACAGAAAAATCCCACTCTAGCAAAAAGTACAGCAAGTCCACCGGCCGAAGACCTATCCCAACTGCAGAGACGGCCAATTCCTGCAAATTGGAACCCCATTCCATTTATTCCCAGTTTAAAAGACAATGCTTTCAATGTTGTTAGGGACTACGTGCATATATTCCCATCATGGGAAGATTATTGTGAATACAAACACCATTTTCACATCTTCCTGTCCAACTTACGTGTAAGTGCTATTACTCATGGTTATTATTTTCCTGTTTTCTGCTGATTGAACACATCAATGATTTACATTACATTGTTGTAACTAGGCGAGGGTCAATCTGGATAGTCATGACGAGCAAAGCTTGCTTGTGCTTTTCAAGGAAGCATTGCAGCAGTATCGGTGTTACCTGAGGAAATCACACTTTGGTGGCAAATCTATAAACGAATTTCCGGTGAAGTCTCCTGCGCTAAATTTAGAAGACATTGAATGGAAAAACCTTGTTATGCACTGGTCTCGTTCCTAGGATGAGGTACTGCCTATGAAATCACATGAAAATTTGAACTTCTACTTTTCTGCATGTGCCTTACGGATCTTGTTTGTAGGAAATCTGCTCGAAGAAGAATTCCGGTTTGAAAAGAACGATAGGATATCGCAAATATGCTGCCTGCTGCTTTGCTCTTGTTAGTACATGTTGTCATGTATCACTGTACTTGCATACATACCTGGTTCATTATGTGACAACAGTATGCATGATAGCTTGCTTATCAATTGTTCGCTCCAAATTATCTGATCTGTATGAATGGTTACATTAGTGTAGAATATATCCAATGCCAATGTTTTTTTAGCTCTGCATTGTTCTTGTAAGTACATGCTGTCCTTTATCAGTGTACTTATAATGATAGGTAGTTGTTCGTGTACTATCACTCTGCAGCTTATTTTCCTTTGCCCTCCATTTTCTACACATCAGATCTATATTTACTCTTACCATAAGGTTGGTACTGAAGAAGTTTAGCTGTGCATTGCTCTTGGCTGTACCTTTTGCCTGTATCGCTGCACTTACATTTATAGCTACTTGGTTATGTAGCATCACTCTTCATGTTATCTTAAATATTCTCCATTTTTTCGTATATTATCACATCTATATTTACTCTTAACAAAATGTAGAATAAAGGCAATGCTTATGAAGAAGATTCTGTGGTAAACTTCTTGAATTGCCCCCCCATCAGCATGGACAAGGTCTTTATAGAGCTTGTCTTCACCAATAATGTAAGTTTGTCCATCTCAAGCCTTCAAACTTTGTTGTATATATTTGGTTAGGCATGACTGCAACAACTGTTTATTTTTGGTGTTTGCATCAAATTGCATGTTTAAAGTTTATTATGTAGTTCATAAACAAAAGTTTGTCCTTTCTCAATTTAAGTTTTCAGTTGTACAACCAAGTTCCTTATTCATACCATGTAAATTAAACTATACAGAGCAAGTGATCTTCTTTTGCACTGCATGTATGCTTCTGTTCTTCATCCGTAATTCAGTGGTGTGGTGAACCTACCCACTACAGCACAATGTCATATTCTGCAATGTCTTAACTATGAACAATGTCATATCATTCTACTACTCCCTCCGTCCGAAAATACTTGTTATTGAAATGGATGTATCTAGATGTATTTTAGTTCTAGACACATCCATTTTGATGACAAGTAATTCCGGATGGAGGGAGTAGTATTTAAACTGTCTCTTTATTTGCCAATCCGAAATGGGATAAATTGACAGCACACTAACCATTGATACTTATGAGTTCTTGATCTGTAATCCAGTGGTGTCTGAAGCTGCCAACTCCTTCACAATGCCATTTCCTGCCATGTCTTGACCTGAACAATACCATATTGTGTTAATGCAATTTTAAACTGTGTCACTTTGTTCGTCAGTAAGAAATGTGATGAATTGTCAGCACTGATACTTTTATGTGCAAAACCTGTCATCTGTCTGCTTGTTTATCTTTCAGAGTGAGGAAGATTTAAGTGTTGAACAAGCGCAGTCTCATCATCTTGCTCAGCTGCTTGCGCTGCAGCTCCCCAGCAGGGCTAACCTTTCTTGAACTCTATTCAAGTGATGTCGGTTTTGTATATTATTTTGTCGGCGTGTTTATTTGCACTGGTGGCGATCTTTGATGCCCAGTGTATGTAATCTGCTGTCTGCTTGTGCTTTACTAGCATAGTGGTGAACTTTGATGCCCAGTGGATGTAATATGCTGTAATTTCTTTATTGTATAGTCTAGTTTTTTCTTATTCACGATGCTGCAGTTATTTTACTGTATATTTATCCTGTCTTTGCAGTAAACCTGCCAAACCGTAAAATTACGGTACATAATCGGGCCGTCATGCAATCACGATGTAGGTTGGGCCTGAAACGTGCCGAACAGCTAATGGGCCGGCAGCAGCCCGAAATGAACCCCGGCCCATGATTGTGTGAATCAAATCACGGGCTTTTAACAGGCCAAAATTATCTCGGTCCTTGTTTGGCCCAATCAGATATCGGCTGCGAGCAGGCCGGATGCAAACCGGGCTGTAGTTAGGCCCAACTATATGACGAGCATTTAACATGCTGAAATTAATATAGGGCCGAAATGTTAAACGGGTCCTTAAGAGGCCAAAACTAATGTCAGGCCGAATTACAAGTGGGCCTCTAGCAAGTGGGCCCAAAAGCATAGTGTCTAGTTGACGGGCCGAATCTGATATGGGCCATAATTGAGCCCATAGCCTCTTAAAGGGCCGTACCTGATCTGGGCCATAATTTGCCCAGAACGTGGTAGGCTTTTAACGGGCCGGATCTCATATGGGACACTATTAGACCCGGAACGTGGCAAGCCATTAATGGACCAGATCAAATATGGGCCGGCATTTGGCCCAAAACATGGCAACCAGTTAATGGGCCGGCCTACTAGGGTCCTCAAATTCTTGTGGGCCTACAGCTGGGCCGGCCCATTAATGTCGGCATAATCTGGTGGGCCTTTAGCCGGGCCGACCCATTATGATCCGCAAGAATATTGTGGGCCTTTACCTACGTCGGCCCATTATGGCACACAAAAATCTTGTGGGCCTTTACCTGGGCCGGCCCATTATGGCCCGCAAAATCTTGTGGGCCGTTAGCTGGGCCAGCCCACTATGGTCCGCAAAATCTCGTGGGCCTTTAGCTGGGCCGGCCCATTATGGTCCGCAAAATCTTGTGGGCCTTTAGTTGGACCGGCCCATTTAAACTTGATGGGTCGATCCACGTGTCAATGTATCATAGGCGCGTCTCGCCCATTGGATGAGTGACACCTGTGCCAGCGCGGACCTGACACGTGTCTCCTCCAGCCAATGATGATTTTACACGTGGAAAATCCCCATTGGTCGGGGCTATTAACGGGTTATCAGATCCAAAACCCGAGCCGATAGCTTAACGGCATTCCGTTATGGTGGATGCCACGTGTCGGTCACCCTTGACGAAAGCACTTCTGTGACGTGCGATTTATCGTCATGGAAGTGGACACTTCTGTGATGATAATTTTGGTAATGTCATGGAACACTTCTATGACAGCACATGTATGACTATCTTGATTCTGTCATAAATTTGTCATGGATGTACATGCATGACAAAAAACGCGACCTACTGTGACAAACACGTATCATCACGAAAGTGTATTGTTTTTGTAGTGTAAATGGTTGCAAGAAAGGCTAGATGTTTGTGCTGAAAATTTAAAATTTCTTTGCCATACTTGTTAACTTTGCAATGAACATGGTCATTTAAATCTCCAATGCAAATTGTTTCATGATCGAATCATGTCCAATAATTTTGATGACTTGATTTCCCTTGCACATCATAATGAACTTAGTTTGCTTTTGGGTTATGAAGAAATGAAACGTATAACTAAGCATATTCCAGAATATAAACTTGAGAAATTCCTTGATATTGATCTAGAGGAAATTTATATGTATTGTGCGGTGAATTGCATTGAAAATCCTTATATTGCCAATTACATAAAGAAAAGAAAGCAAATAGAAGATGAAGAGAATACTAATGAAAGGGAAGGGACTTCCCAATATCCTCCTATTATTTCTTATGATGAATCAGGTAACGAGGAGGAGCTTTATATTCAACCAATCTCATTAATAAGGAGCTCAAAAAAGAGGGTTAAACCCACACATGATGTGAAGAAGAAAAAGAAAAGACGAAGAAGAAAAGGTAGAAAGGTATCCCTCCCAAATGATGTTTCTCCTATTACTCGTTGTGATGATGATAATTGCTATACTATTGGTGCTATCCATACTATTAATGATGAGAGTGATTATGCTTATTATATGAAAAGGCCCAAGCTTGGGGATGCTATGTTTGATGAGAATGACATGTTTGAGAATATATTTGCTGCAATTAACGTTTGTCCTAAGGTTGGGGATGCTACGTTTAATGAATATGATATTTTTAGCCTCCCAAGTTTTGATGAGCAAATTTATTATGATGATAGCATGCCTCCTATTTATGATGGTTATATTGATGAAAGTGGGTTTGGAAGAGTTTCAACTTTAGGAAGTAATGATCCCACTATTTTGGTGGGTGTTGAATCTTATAATATCTATGAAAGTGGATTTGGAGAGGTCATGACTTTATTTAGTGATGAATCCACTATTTTGGAAGAAGTTTCAATTGATTATGATGAGAACAAAGTTGCTACTTATGATGATTATTGTGATGAAACTTATGCTATAAAAAGTAGTGATGAGTATATTTATAAAACTTGTCATGATCATGATTACCCTTTTTCTGAACATTACTCTTTTAATATGGAAACAATTTACAGTATTCGAGACTCTTATGATACTCCCACTATTCCGAATGAGAAGAATTTTGCTTATGTGGAGAGTAATAAAAATTCTATGCTTGTAGATCATGAAAAGAATGCTTTATGTGATGGTTATATTGTTGAATTCATTCATTATGCTACTGAAAATTATTATGAGGGAGGAACATATGGTTGTAGGAATTGCAATAATATCAAGTTTCCTCTCTATGTGCTTAAAATCTTGAAGTTATGCTTGTTTTGCCTTCCTATGCTAGTTGATTATTGTTCCCATAAGTTGTTTGCTCACAAAATCCCTATGCATAGGAAGTGGGTTAGGCTTAAATGTTCTAGTCATATGCTTCATGATGCTCCCATTATGTTTTAATTCTTATCTTTTATGTGAGCATCATTGTCATCATCATGCCTAGCTAAAAAGGCATTAAAGAAAAGCGCTTGTTGGGAGACAACCCAATATTTATCCTCAATGTTTTTGTGTGTTCACATGATTAAGCTACTGTAGTAATCATTTTTTATAGCTTTTGTTTCAATAAAGTGCCAAGTAAGACCTTTAGGATAGCTTACAGTGATAGTTGTGTTGATCCTGCTGAAAATCAGAAACTTTTGTGCCCAGTAAATTAGTTTTGATAATTCACAGAAACGTGCTTTGGATCTTATTAGTTTTTATCTGAATTGGTGTACAAATTTCTCAGGTTTTCCTAATTTGGTAGAATTTTTGAAGTTACATAAGTATTCGAGAGTTACAGATTACTACAGACTGTTCTGTTTTTGACAGATTCTATTTTCTATGTGTTGTTTGCTTATTTTGATGAATCTATGAGTGGTATCGGAGGGTATGAACCATAGAGAAGTTGGCATACAACAGATATTACATCAATATGAATTTATAATCAGTTCACAACAATACCTAAGTGGTGATTTATTTTCTTATACTAACGGAGCTTACGAGTTTTCTGTTGAGTTTTGTGTTGTGAAGTTTCCAAGTTTTGGGTAAAGATTCAATGGACTATGGAATAAGGAGTTGAAAGGGCCTAAGATTGGGGATTCCCAAGGCACCCCAAGGTAATATTAAAGGACAACCAAGAGCCTAAGCTTGGGGATGCCCCGGATGGCATCCCCTCTTTCGTCTTTGTTCATTGGTAACTTTACTTGGAGCTATATTTTTATTCACCACATAATATGTGTTTTGCTTGGAGTGTCATTTTGTTTTATTTTGTTTTGCTTGCTGTTTGAATAAAATACCAAGATCTGAAATTCTTAAATGAGAGAGAGTCTTCACATAGCTACATAATTATTTAATTACCCATTGATCTTCAATTATATCTTTTTGGAGTAGTTTGTCATTTACTCGTGTGCTTCACTTATATCCTATGAGTAAATGGTTGAATGATTTGAATATCATAAATCTGAATTTATATATGTTTCATATGCTTACCCCATGGGGAGTAATGACTTCACATATAATAAGTAGAGGTGGTAAATTTATTGAAAGTTAGCAAACATAGTATTGGTCACTTGAACAATTCATGAAAGAATATTGAAGGAAGAGAGATTTCACATATAAATATACTATCTTGGACATCTTCTATGATTGAGAGCCCCATTAACTATTTTGAAACCTGAGAAAATTAGTTGAAGTTGGACAAGGAAGACAACAAAATGAGTTATGCTTGGGTATATTTGTATAGAAGTTATATTGCTATACATCCTCCATCATGTGGTGCTTGCTGTTTAGAATCCTTTGCTAGCCAAAATATTTGTACTAAGTGGGAATACTGCTTGTGCATCCAAATTCCTTGAACCAAGTTTCTTCCATGAGTGTCCACCATATCTACCTATTTGCGGTATTTACCTGTCGTTCCAAGTAAATTTGCATGTGCCAAACTCTAAACCTTCAAATAATAATCTGTTTTGTATGCCCGAATCGCTCATGTAGCGACTAGGGGCTGTCAGTATCTTCCATGCTAAGTGGGTTGTTCTCATGATGAGTGGACTCCGCTCATCATTCACGAGAAAAATGGCTGGTAACTGGGATGCCCAGTCTTATGATCAAAAGATCAAAAACAAATCGCAAATAATTTAAGCAAAACTCCCCCAGGATTGTTGATAGTTGGATTGCACCCGTTGTTTCGGACAAGACGTGGAGTGTGATTGTTGGTGGAGGGGGAGTAAAATCTTTACCTTTCTGTTTGGGAACCGCCTATAATGTATCTAGTATGGAAGATATTGGGAACTCTTGGTTGTTATGTTGACAATGAAAGCATACCTCTAAAAAGTATTTTCATCTCTGTTTTAAAGCTTCGAGCTCTGGCACCTCTGCAAATCCCTACTTCCCTCTGCGAAGGGCCTATCTTTTACTTTTATGCAAGAGTCAGTAGTATTCCTTCTCATTCCAACCTTCTCTTTAGTTGGCAAGCATCATGTGATGGGGAAAGATCTAAGCATATATGGCCATTCAAATATATTTGATCATGAATTATTATTGTTAACAATTATCTATTTGATAAGTAAGTTGGGAGGTGAAACATTAAGCCCCTATCTTTCTTTGTGTTCGATCGATGCTATTTGTTCTAAAAATATGCTTTGAGTGGTAGCAATCATAGAAGACTATATGATAGTTGACTATGTGGGATTTGCTAAATCAAAGCTCTTACATAGACCTTTACTGAAAATAAGATGAATTGCAATTGTTTGATGACTGAGAACATAGTTTGCTAGTTTTCAAGAAAGTTTATGGTCTATGCTTTAACATGTAAATAGTTTGTTACTTGATCGTGAGAAGTTTTATGAGATGAGCTACTGTTATGACATATAATGATGCTAGAAAAGGTGATGCTAGAAAACTTGTGCACCTCCCTGCCTCGTGTAAGGGCCCACGAGGGTGGGGGGCGTGCCCAAGGGGGTAGGGCGCGCCTCCCTGCCTCGTGGCCACCTCGAAGATTCCCTAACGTCTACTCAAGGTCTCCTGGATTGCTTCCGTTCCAAAAATAACTCTCTCGAAGGTTTCATTCTGTTTGGACTCCGTTTGATATTCCTTTTCTTCAAAACACTGAAATAGGCAAGAAAACAACAATTTGGGCTGGGCCTCCGGTTAATAGGTTAGTCCCAAAAATAATATAAAAGTGTATAATAAAGCCCATAAACATCCAAAACAGATAATATAATAGCATGAATACTTCATAAATTATAGATACATTGGAGATGTATCAACATCCCCAAGCTTAATTCCTGCTCGTCATCGAGTAGGTAAATGATAAAAGAAATAATTTATGAAGTGTGAATGCTCGTGGGCCCCTCGTGGCTCCCCTGACCGACTTCTTTCGCCTATATATATCCATATACCCTAAAAACATCGAGGAGCACAATAGATCGGGAGTTCCGCCGCAAGCCTCTGTAGCCACCAAAAACCAATCGGGACCTTGTTCTGGCACCCTGCCGGAGGGGGGATCCCTCACTGGTGGCCATCTTCATCATCCCAGCGCTCTCCATGACGAGGAGGGAGTAGTTCACCCTTGAGGCTGAGGGTATGTACCAGTAGCTATGTGTTTGATCTCTCTCTCTCTCTCTCTCTCTCTCTCTCTCTCTCTCGTGTTCTTGATTTGGCACGATCTTGATGTATCGCGAGCTTTGCTATTATAGTTGGATCTTATGATGTTTCTCCCCCTCTACTCTCTTGTAATGGATTGAGTTTTCCCTTTGAAGTTATCTTATCGGATTGAGTCTTTAAGGATTTGAGAACACTTGATGTATGTCTTGCATGTGCTTATCGGTGGTGACAATAGGATATTCACGTGTCTACTTGATGTACGTTTTGGTGATCAACTTGCGGGTTTAGTGACCTTGTGAACTTATGCATAGGGGTTGGCACACGTTTTCGTCTTGACTCTTCGGTAGAAACTTTGGGGAACTCTTTGAAGTACTTTGTGTTGGTTGAATAGATGAATATGAGATTGTGTGATGCATATCATATAATCATGCCCACAGATACTTGAGGTGACATTGGAGTATCTAGGTGACATTAGGGTTTTGGTTGATTTGTGTCTTAAGGTGTTATTCTAGTGCGAACTCTATGATAGATCAAACGGAAAGAATAGCTTCGTGTTATTTTACTATGGACTCTTGAATAGATAGATCAAAAATGATAACTTTGAGGTTGTTTCGTACCCTACAATAATCACTTGGTTTGTTCTCCGCTATTAGTGACTTTGGAGTGAATCTTTGTTGCATGTTGAGGGATAGTTATATGATCCAATTATGTTATTATTGTTGAGAGAACTTGCACTAGTGAAAGTATGAACCCTAGGCCTTGTTTCCTAGCATTGCAGTACCGTTTACACTCACTTTTATCATTAGTTACCTTACTGTTTTTATAATTTCAGATTACAAAAACCTATATCTATCATCCATATTGCACTTGTATCATCATCTCTTCGCCGAACTAGTGCACCTATACAATTTACCATTGTATTGGGTGTGTTGGGGACACAAGAGACTCTTTGTTATTTGATTGCAGGGTTGTTTGAGAGAGACCATCTTCATCCTACGCCTCCCACGGATTGATAAACCTTAGGTCATCCACTTGAGGGAAATTTGCTACTGTCCTACGAACCTCTGCACTTGGAGGCCCAACAACATCTACAAGAAGAAGGTTGTGTAGTAGACATCAGGTGTCCCAACTTAGCCCATGACAAGCTCACGATCCGCAGAGACAATCCTCCATCACGGGACAACCCGAGTATTCTCGAAATCCCGATGCACAAGCTCTTCGGAGAAAGGAAAACTATCCCAAGGAGATCTCCCGGTGAGTCAGATCTATGTCCAGAGCCGCGCGCTCTCTATCTACGGACTCATCCGTCTATGCAAAGTGGTTGATAGCCAAAATACCTCGAGTTGCCCCGAGGCGGAACCACCGACTGCTAGGTAGGTGGACCAACACTCATGTCGTGCATTGGCCTGGGGGTGGGGTTGATTAAGAGGCCTCGAGTTAATTACTCCTATGCAAATTGTAGTTATTATTAGGCAAATGGTAAAACCAATGTTGGATCTCCTCGGGAAAGCTTTACTTTAGGCGAAGAGACAAGGGGGCCCATAACCCCGACCGTGTTAGGAACGCAAAATCAAGGAACATAACACCGGTATGACAGAAACTAAGGCGGTAAGAGTGGAACAAAACACTGAGCAAAAGGCCAAGCCTTCCACCCTTTACCAAGTATATAGGTGCATTAATTAAATAAGAGATATTGTGATATCCCAACATATCCATGTTCCAACATAGAACAACCTGCACTGTACCTGCAACTAGCAACGCTATAAGAGGGGCTGAGCAAAAGCGATAACATAGCCAAACAACGGTTTGCTAGGAAGGGTGGTTAGAGGATTTCATGGCAACATGGGAGGCAATATAACAAGTGGTAGGTAGCACGACATAGCGATAGAACGAACAACTAGCAAGCAAAGATAGAAGTGATATCGGGGGTAATGATCATCTTGCCTGCAATGTTTTCAGAGGTATCGAATCCTTGCTCCTCATGAACGTACTCAACATGATCCTCGTTCACAAAATCGTCTCCCGGCTCTACCCAAAACAAGAACACAACCATGGGACAACAATCAGTCATGGTGCAATGCGCAAGCAACATGATGCAAGACATGATATGGAATCTAAGATATGAGGTGCAATGCATATGAGGTGCTTCGGAAGGGGTGCAAACGAGACGGAAGGAGAAACAATGAACATGTCACAATCTTGCTAACCCAAGCATGCCACTGGATAGATTGATAGATTTCGGTTGAAATCGATATAAAGATCACCGGAAACGGATGCATGGTTTGAAAATGACAAGCCAAACAAGATGCAACGCAATCTGTTGAAAACAACAACATAACGACTTGTGTGCAATGTTTAAATATGCTACAACCCCCAAACATGAAAACAAATGGCATGGTAGTGAAGTAAGCACTACAAAACATGATTATTGAGCTACTGCTAAAACTCACTAGAACATGTATAAAACAGCATGGCAAAAATGCAAATGATATAAGATTTACAAACTTAGCAGAATTCACTGAACATGGCAAAAACAACATCAGGTTGCAATGTTTAGAGCTAGCAAGCTACATGCTACAGGAACATATCATGGCAAACAAGAGCATGGCATGCTAATACTATATGTAGTTAAAAAAACTCACTTACTAAACATGCTCCAAAGATCTACTGAAATGATGATAGCATCAATGCAAACATGGCAAGTGATATGAACTGACCCAGACTTGGTAGAATTTCGTGGCATAGCAGAAACAGATACATGATAGCATGATTACAAGCTTGATTAGCTCACCACAGGGAGTATCATGGCATGAAATTAATTCTAGCATGAAGTAGGCATGATGAAGAGCATGATCATGTGCAAAACTACCTCATAGCATATTTGAATTTGATCACAAGAAAAAGACAAAACAGCAACATGATGTAAAATGGCATGTTCCCGGACTTGCTCAAATGCAAAAACAAATCCACCATTCGATTCACTGTATTTTTCTAGCCCCAAAACATATATAATATGTTGGGGTTACTGTAGAAAAATGCTCACAAAAGCTATAAGTTGAAACCTGCCTAAAATGGAAGTAAGCAGATTTGGCAATTTCCATAATTGGAATGTCCAGAATTGGACTTGCCCAAAATGGAATATGGCATGCTTCCATAAATGCTAAGTGCTAGATTTGAAGAAATTAAAAAAAATAGGAGAAGGAGGGGGTGAGGATGACATGTGGCCCCTGCTAGGAGATGTGTATGGCAGGTGGGGCCACCCTGTCATACTTGACTTGTAGAAAAAAAATTGGGGGTTTTAAACCGCGAGCATGGTCGCTGACCAGCGGGGCCGGGGCTGCCACGTCTGAGCGAGCGAGCGGGGGTATGCAGGCTTGCGGGTGATAAATGGCAAGAGGGGGGAGGCTGCACGGGCTTGCTGGCGCGCTGGGCCTGCTAGCGCGGGGAAGCTGCTGGGCCGGCATTGTGGCCGAGGCCCAGGTGGGCTGCTGCTGCTGCATTCCCTTTTCTTTAATTTTCCATTTATTTAAATAAACAACAGAAGAAAATAAAATGGCCAGGGGTCTAGGAGAAGAGTTTTTCAGATATAAAAATATACCCAAGCTCCTAGAATTTTGTAGTATTTGAATTAATTGGTTTGGGCATTTTTAGAGGTAGAAAATAAAACAAGTTTGAATATAATTCAAACTTGAGGTATTTTTGAACCCAACCAAAACAACTTCAAATGAAATGAAATTTTGCAGAGAGGTTTAGGACAAGATGCTTGAATATTGGGGAAAAGATGAACATTAATTGAGTAGGTAAAAGGTGCACTTGCAAAATGAAGGAAAGGAAAGGAAGGAGAAGTGGTGATGATGCAAGATTCATGCATGGAACATGCAACAACATAATATGTATGAAAATCACACCATGCACATGATGGGGATGGAATGCAAAATGACAAGAGGCACAAGCAATATGACAAGGTGAGCATGGCAATCAAAAGAATAAACAACATAACAAAACAAGATGAGGCCAAACATGATAGAACCCGCAAGAATTGGATGAAGGTCAAGTTGATATATTGCCAAATTGGGACATGTTACATCTGGGGTGTTACAACTCTCCTCCACTACAAGAGGATCTCTTCACAAGATCTAGGACTGAAAGAACTCCAAATATTCAGAATGGAGGTGATCCTCACGCTCCCAAGTAGCTTCTCGGTCGGAATGGTGAGACCACTTAACTTTGAGGAACTTGATTGACTTGTTGCGAGTTTTGCACTTGGTTTCTTCAAGAATGGCAATGGGATGCTCATGATAAGATAAGTCCTCTTGAAGGTCAATCTCTTCGAAGTTGATATTGCGCTCGGGCATCTTGAAGCACTTGCGAAGTTGTGAAACGTGAAACACATCATGCACATTTGAGAAGTTGGAAGGGAGCTCAAGTTGATTGGCAAGGTCGCCTCTTTTACCAATGATCTTGAAAGGACCCACATATCTTGGGGCAATCTTCCCTTTGATACCGAAGCATTGAGTGCCTTTCATTGGAGAGACTCGGGGATAGACATGGTCTCCAATATCGAAAACCAATTCACGGTGCTTGCCATCATAGTAACTCTTCTGGCGTGATTGCATGGCTTTGAGGTTTTCATGGATGACTTTACACATATCTTAAGCTTCTGTGATCAAGTCATTGCCAAGAAGTTGGTGTTCACCAGTCTCAGACCAGTTGAGAGGAGTATGACACTTTCTGCCATATAGAATTTTGAAAGGGGCCTTGCCCGAACTTTCTTGGAAGCTGTTGTTGTAGGAGAACTCGGCATATGGGAGGCAATCTTCCCACTTCATACGAAGGAGATGACACAAGCTCTGAGCATGTCTTCGAGCATTTGATTGACTCTTTCAACTTGGCCACTCATTTCAGGATGAAAGGCCGTGCTAAAATGAATGTTGGTGCCCATGGTATTCTGGAAGGAGTCCGAGAACTTGGAAGTTAAAATGCTTCCGCGGTCTGAGGAGATCAATTGAGGAATCCCATGCAACAAGACAATCCTGGAAGTGTATAGCTCTACCAACAGAGCTACCGTGATGGATTCTTTGACTGGAAGGAAATGAGCCACTTTTGTGAGCTTGTCAATGACAACCAAGATATCATCCTTTCCACGCCCGGACATGGGGAAGCCAGTGACAAAATCCATCTCGATATGATCAAACTTCCATTCAGGAATAGGTAGAGGCTGGAGGAGTCCACCTGGACACTGGTGTTCTGCTTTCACTCTGTGGCAGACATCACATTCATTCAGGAATTGAGCAATCTCACGCTTCATTTGTGTCCACCAGAACGTCTGCTTGAGGTCATGATACATCTTTGAACTGCCCGGATGGATGGAAAGAAGAGAATTGTGCGCTTCGTTCATTATAACCTTCCTTAGATCACCCTTAGGAACCACTAGCCGTGCTACATCTTGAGCTTGTGTTGGTTTTCCTTGAAGAGGAAAGGGTGATGCAGCAATAGTAGCGTAAGTATTTCCCTCAGTTTTGGAGAACCAAGGTATCAATCCAGTAGGAGGCTCCTCAAAAGTCCCACGCACCTACACAAACAAACAAAGAACTCGCAACCAACGCAATAAAGGGGTGGTCAATCCCTTCACGGCCACTTGCGAAGTGAGATCTGATAGAGATAGTATCATAAGATAAATATATTTTTGGTATTTTATGATATAGATTGGAAAAGTAAAGATGCAAATAAAAGTAGATTGAAAAGCTTATATGATAAAAGATAGACCCCGGGGCCATAGGTTTCACTAGTGGCTTCTCTCAAGATAGCATAAGTATTACGGTGGGTGAACAAATTATTGTCGAGCAATTGATAGAAAAGCGAATAATTATGAGATTATCTAGGCATGATCATGTATATAGGCATCACGTCCGCGACAAGTAGACCAACTCCTGCCTGCATCTACTACTATTACTCCACACATCGACCGCTATCCAGCATGCATCTAGAGTATTAAGTTCATAAGAACAGAGTAACACATTAAGAAAGATGACATGATGTAGAGGGATAAACTCATGCAATATGATATAAACCCCATCTTTTTATCCTCGATGGCAACAATACAGTACGTGCCTTGCTGCCCCTGCTGTCACTGGGAAAGGACACCGCAAGATTGAACCTAAAGCTAAGCACTTCTCCCATTGCAAGAAAGATCAATCTAGTAGGCCAAACCAAACTGATAATTTGAAGAGACTTGCAAAGATAACTCAATCATACATAAAAGAATTCAGAGGAGATTCAAATATTTCTCACAGATAAACTTGATCATAAACCCACAATTCATCGAATCTCGACAAACACACCGCAAAAAGAGTTACGTCGAATAGATCTCCAAGAAGATCGAGGAGAACATGGTATTGAGATCCAAAAAGAGAGAAGAAGCCATCTAGCTAATAACTATGGACCCGAAGGTCTGTGGTAAACTACTCACAACTCATCAAAGGGGCTATGGTGTTGATGTAGAAGCCCTCCATGGTCGATTCCCCCTCCGGCGGAGCACCGACGAAGGCTCCAAGATGGGATCTCGTGGATACAGAAGGCTGCGGCGGTGGAATTAGGTTTTCGTGGCTTGTTCTGATGTTCTCGTGGTACGTGGGTATATATAGGAGGAAGAAGTAGGTAGGTGGCCGCCCGAGGGGCCCACGAGATAGGGGGGCGCGCCCTATAGGCGTGGGAGCGCCCTCCACCCTCGTGGCCGCCTCGGCTGCTTCTTGACTTGCACTCCAAGTCCTCTGGATCACGTTCGTTCCAAAAATCACGCTCCCGAAGGTTTCATTGCATTTGGACTCCGTTTGATATTCCTTTTCTTCGAAACATTGAAATAGGCAAAAAACAACAATATGGGCTGGGCCTCCGGTTAGTAGGTTAGTCCCAAAAATGATATAAATGTGTAAAGTAAAGCCCATAAACATCCAAAATGGGTAATATAATAGCATGGAACAATCAAAAATTATAGATACATTGAAGATGTATCAAGCATCCCCAAGCTTAATTCTTGCTCGTCCTCGAGTAGGTAAATGATAAAAGCAGAATTTTTGCTGTGGAATGCTACCTAGCATAATTCTCAATGTAATTTTCTTCATTGTGACATGAATGTTCAGATCCAAATGATTCAAAATAAAAGTTCATATTGACAGAAATAGTAATACTTCAAGCATACTAATCAAGCAATCATGTCTTCTCAAAATAACATGGCTAAAGAAAGTTATCCCTACAAAATCATATAGTCTGGCTGTTGCTCTATCTTCATCACATAAAGTATTTAATCATGCACAACCCCGATGACTAGCCAAGCAATTGTTTCATACTTTAGCAGTCTCAAACTTTTTCAACTTTCACGCAATACATGAGCATGAGCCATGGACATAGCATTATATGTGGAATAGAATGGTGGTTGTGGAGAAGACAAAAAAGGAGAAGATAGTCTCACATCAACTAGGCGTATCAACGGGCTATGGAGATGCCCATTAATAGATATCAATGTGAGTGAGTAGGGATTGTCATGCAATGGATGCACTAGAGCTATAAATGTATGAAAGCTCAACAAAAGAAACTAAGTGGGTGTGCATCCAACTCGCTTGCTCACGAAGACCTAGGGCATTTTGAGGAAGCCCATAGTTGGAATATACAAGCCAAGTTCTATAATGAAAAATTCCCACTAGTATATGAAAGTGACAACATAGGAGACTCTCTATCATGAAGATCATGGTGCTACTTTGAAGCACAAGTGTGGTAAAAGGATAGTAACATTGTCCCTTCTCTCTTTTCTCTCATTTCTTTTTTCTTTTCTTTTTTCCTTTCTTTTTTTCTTTCTTTCTTTCTCTTTTGGCCCTTTTTTTCTTTCTTTTTGGCCTTTCTTTTTTTTAGTCCGACGTCTCATCCCGACTTGTGGGAGAATCATAGTATCCATCATCCTTTCCTCACTGGGACAATGCTCTAATAATGAAGATCATCACACTTTTATTGATTTACAACTCAAATTACAACTCAATACTTAGAACAAGATATGACTCTATATGAATGCCTCCGGCGGTGTACCGGGATATGCAATGAATCAAGAGCGACATCTATGAAAATTATGAAGGTGGCCTTGCCACAAATACGATGTCAACTACATGATCATACAAAGAGCAATATGACAATGATGATGCGTGTCATATAAACGGAACGGTGGAAAGTTGCATGGCAATATATCTCGGAATGGCTATGGAAATGCCATAATAGGTAGGTATGGTGGCTGTTTTGAGGAAGGTATATGGTAGGTGTATGGTACCGGCGAAAGTTGCGTGGCACAAGAGAGGCTAGCAATGGTGGAAGGGTGAGAGTGCGTATAATCCATGGACTCAACATTAGTTAAAAGAACTCATATACTTATTGCAAAAATCTACAAGTCATCAAAAACAAAGTATTACGCGCATGCTCCTAGGGGGATAGATTGGTAGGAAAAGACCATCGCTCGTCCTCAACCGCCACTCATAAGGAAGACAATCAATAAATAAAATTGTGCTCCAACTTCATCACAAAGCGGTTCACCATACGTGCATGCTACGGAAATCACAAACTTCAACACAAGCATTCTTTAAATTCATAATCACCCAACTAGCATCACTTTAATATCACTACCTCTAATATCTCGAAACAATTATCAAGTATCAAATTGATCATAGGATCCAATTCACTTCCTATGATAGTTTTTATTATACCCAACTTGGATGCCTACCATTCTAGGACCAAATTTATAACCATAGCCAATACCATGCTGTTCTAAGAGACTCTCAAAATAATATAAGTGAAGCACGAGAGATAAAAAATTTCTTCAAAATTAAGCCACCGTCGTGCTCTAAAAGATATAAGTGAAGCACTAGAGCAAAAACTATCTAGCTCAAAAGATATAAGTGAAGCACATAGAGTATTCTAATAAATTCTAATCAAGTGGGCTTCTCCCAAAAGGTGTGTACAGCAAGGATGATTGTGGAAAACTAAAAAGGAAAGACTAATATCATACAAGACGCTCCAAGCAAAACACATATCATGTGGTGAATAAAAATATAGCTCCAAGTAAAGTTACCGATAAACGAAGACGAAAGAGGGGATGCCTTCCGGGGCATCCCCAAGCTTAGGCTTTTAGATATTCTTGAATGTCTTAGGGTGCCATGGGCATCCCCAAGCTTAGGCTCTTTCCACTCCTTATTCCATAGTCCATCAAATCTTTACCCAAAACTTGAAAACTTCACAACACAAAACTCAACAGGAAATCTCATAAGCTCCGTTTGTGAAAGAAAGAAAAACCACCACATAAGGTACTGTAGTGAACTCATTCTTTATTTATATTGGTGTTAAACCTACTGTATTCCAAATTCTCTATGGTTCATACCACTTAATACTAGCCATAGATGCATCAAAATAAGCAAACAACACACGAAAAACAGAATCTGTCAAAAACAGAATAGTCTGTAGCAATCTGTAACCCACGAATACTTCTGGAACTCTAAAAATCCTACCAAAATAGGAAGTCCTGGGAAATTTGTCTATTGATCTACAACAAAAATAATCAACGCAAAGTCACGTTTCTATGATTTAACAAAACTAAATTCGTGTGTGCAAAGTTTCTGTTTTTCAGTAGAATCAAATTAACTATCACCATAGGTTATCCTATAGGTTCTACTTGTCACAAACACTAATTTAAACATAAAAACACATCTAAACAGAAGGTAGATGCAAAATTTATTACTAAACAGGAACAAAAACAAAAAACAAAAATAAAATTGGGTTGCCTCCCAACTAGCGCTATCGTTTAACGCCCCTAGCTAGGCATAAAAGCGAGGATAGATCTAAGTAGTGCCATCTTTGGCACTCAATTCGTAAGTAGCTCGCATGATAGATTCATAAGGTAATTTGATTTTATTTCTTAGAAAGTGCTCCATGCCTTTCCTTAATGTATATTGGAATCTAATATTCCCTTCCTTCATATCAATAATCGCACCAATCGTTCTAAGGAAAGGTCTACCAAGAATAATAGGACAAGAAAGATTGCAATCTATATCAAGAACGATAAAATCTATG
Organism: Triticum dicoccoides; assembly: GCF_002162155.2. Lineage (NCBI taxonomy): Eukaryota > Viridiplantae > Streptophyta > Magnoliopsida > Poales > Poaceae > Triticum > Triticum dicoccoides. Next base: position 206,223,902 of record NC_041389.1, on the reverse strand, counting down.
GGCACCAAATTTATATTTGCAACAATGAGAACATCATTGATCCTTCCCATTGTCTTTTTAATGGTGGAATCCGCAAGGTGCAAATTTAAAGAGCAATCATCAAGATCATGGAAACCTAGAATATCACATAAAGTTTTCGGAATCGTGGAAACACTAGCACCCAAATCACATAAAGCATAACACTCATGATCTTTAATTTTAATCTTTATATTAGGTTCCCACTCATCATTAAGTTTTCTAGGTATAGAAACGTCCAAATTAAGTTTTTCATCAAAAGATTGCATCAAGGCATCAACAATATGTTTGGTAAAGGCTTTATTTTGACTATAAGCATGAGGAGAATTCACAACGGATTGTAACAAGGAAATACAACCTTCTAAAGAACAATTATCATAATCAAATGCCTTGAAATCCATGATAGTGGGTTAAATGCTATTTAAAGTTTTGACCTCTCCAATCCCACTTTTACCAAATTTAGTATCAAGATCGAAAAACTCCGAATTATTGGGATGCCTTTTAACTAAAGTTGACTCATCTCTAGTACCATTATTATTAAGATTCATATTGCAAAAAAAGATCTAATAGGGGACACATCAATAACTTTAAGATCTTCATCATTATTTTCATGGAAACTAGAAGAACACGCCTTTACAAAGCAATCTTTCTTAGCACACAATCTAGTGGTTCTTTCTTTGCACTCATCAATGGAAATTCTCATTGCTTCGAGGGACTCATTGATATCATGCTGAAGAGGAGTAGATCTAAGTTTAAGAGAATCAACATCAAGCGAAACTCTATCAATGTTCCTAGCCAAATCATCAACTTTGAGCAATTTTTCTTCAAGCAAGACATTAAAATTCTTTTGAGAGATCATAAATTCTTTCACACTATTCTCAAAATCAAAGGGCATCTTATTAAAATTACCATAAGAATTATTGTAGGAATTTCCATAATTATTAGAGGAATTACTAGGGAACGGTCGAGGATTAAAGTTTCCTCTATAAGCATTCTTTCCAAAACTATTCCTACCAACAAAATTCACATCCATAGATTCATTGTTATTCTCAATCAAAGTAGACAAAGGCATATCATTGGGACCAATAGGAGTACTCTTAGTAGCAAACAATCTCATACGTTCATCCATCTTTCCACTCAAAACATTAATTTCTTCTATAGCATGCACTTTTTTACTAGTAGATCTTTCGGTGTGCCATTGAGAATAATTAGCCATAATATTATCAAGGAGTTTTGTAGCATCTCCTAAAGTGATTTCCATAAACGTGCCTCCCATGGCCGAATCTAAAAGATTTCTAGAAGCAAAATTCAATCCGGCATAAAATTTTGTATGATCATCCATAAATTCAAACCATGAGTAGGGCAATTGTGAATCATCAATTTCATTCTTTCCCAAGATTGGGCAACATGCTCATGATCAAGTTGTTTAAAATTCATAATATCGTTCCTAAGAGTGAGGATCTTAGCGGAAGAAAAATACTTAGAGATAAAAGCATCTTTGCACTTGTTCCAAGAATCAATACTATTCTTAGGCAAAGACGAAAACCAAACTTTAGCACGACCTCTAACTGAAAACGGAAATAACTTGAATTCAACAATATCATTATCCGTGTCTTTCTTATTTTGCATCTCACACAAATCAACGAAGTTGTTTAGATGGGTAGCGGCATCTTCACTAGGAAGGCCGGCGAATTGATCTTTCATAACAAGATTCAGCAAAGCAGTATTGATTTCACAAGACTCAACATCATTAAGAGGAGCAATGGGAGTACTAAGGAAATCATTATTATTGGTATTGGAGAAATCACACAATTTGGTATTATGTTGCGCCATGGTGACAAGTAATCCGCACACAAGCAAACAGAAAAAGGCAAACGAGAGAGAGAGAGAGGAGATTGGGAAAGAGAGGGCAAATAAAACGGCAAGGGTGAAGTGGGGGAGAGGAAAACGAGAGGCAAATGGAAAATAATGTAAATGCGAGGGAGATGAGTTTGTGATGGGTACTTGGTATGTCTTGACTTGAGCGAAAACCTCCCCGGCAACGGTGCCAGAAATACTTCTTGCTATGTCTTGAGCTTGCATTGGTTTTCCTTGAAGAGGAAAGGGTGATGCAGCAATAGTAGCATAAGTATTTCCCTCAGTTTTTGAGAACCAAGGTATCAATCCAGTAGGTGGCTCCTCAAAAGTCCCACGCACCTACACAAACAAACAAAGAACTCGCAACCAACGCAATAAAGGGGTTGTCAATCCATTCACGACCACTTGCAAAAGTGAGATCTGATAGAGATATTATGATAAGATAAATATATTTTTGGTATTTTATGATATAGATTGGAAAAGTAAAGATGCAAATAAAAGTAGATTGAAAATCTTATATGATAAAAGATAGACCCGGGGGCCATAGGTTTCACTAGTGGCTTCTCTCAAGATAGCATAAGTATTACGGTGGGTGAACAAATTACTGTCGAGCAATTGATAGAAAAGCGAATAAATATGAGATTATCTAGGCATGATCATGTATATAGGCATCACGTCCGTGACAAGTAGACTGACTCCTGCCTGCATCTACTACTATTACTCCACACATCGACCACTATCCAGCATGCATCTAGAGTATTAAGTTCATAAGAACAGAGTAACACATTAAGAAAGATGACATGATGTAGAGGGATAAACTCACGCAATATGATATAAACCCCATCTTTTTATCCTCGATGGCAACAATACAATACGTGCCTTGTTGCCCCTGCTGTCACTGGGAAAGGACACTGCAAGATTGAACCCAAAGCTAAGCACTTGTCCCATTGCAAGAAAGATCAATCTAGTAGGCCAAACCAAATGATAATTCGAAGAGACTTGCAAAGACAACTCAATCATACATAAAAGAATTCAGAGGAGATTCAATTATTTCTCATAGATAAACTTGATCATAAACCCACAATTCATCGGATCTCGACAAACACACCGCAAAAAGAGTTACATCGAATAGATCTCCAAGAAGATCGAGGAGAACATGGTATTGAGATCCAAAAAGAGAGAAGAAGCCATCTAGCTAATAACTATGGACCCGAAGGTGTGTGGTAAACTACTCACAACTCATCGGAGGGGCTATGGTGTTGATGTAGAAGCCCTCCGTGGTCGATTCCCCCTCCGGCGGAGCACCGGCGAAGGCTCCAAGATGGGATCTCGCGGATACAGAAGGTTGTGGCGGTGGAATTAGGTTTTCGTGGCTTGTTCTGATGTTCTCGGGGTACATCTGTATATATAGGAGGAAGAAGTAGGTCGGTGGCCGCCCGAGGGGCCCACGCGATAGGGGGGCGCGCCCTGTAGGGGTGGGCGCGCCCTCCACCCTCGTGGCCGCCTCGACTGCTTCTTGACTTGAACTCCAAGTCCTCTGGATCACGTTCGTTCCAAAAATCACGCTCCCGATGGTTTCATTGCATTTGGACTCCGTTTGATATTCCTTTTCTTCGAAACACTGAAATAGGAAAAAAACCAGCAATACAGGCTGGGCCTCCGGTTAGTAGGTTAGTCCCAAAAATGATATAAATGTGTAAATTAAAGCCCATAAACATCCAAAACGGGTAATATAATTGCATGGAACAATCAAAAATTATAGATACGTTGAAGACGTATCAAGCCGCTCCTCAAAAAATAAGGTGTCTTTGTCATCAATGCGATAGCACTTGTATTTGGATAAGCCTTTGGCAACACCATGTTTCACCTTTTTCACCATGGTATCAAGGAGTTGTGCCTCATGAATCTGACCTTCCAGAGTTGGAGTGACTTGAAGGTTGGCAAGAAAACCTTGAGGAACAACTTGGAGGTTGAGTTTGCGGAACATATTATGGCAAACAAGGGCATGGCATACTAATAATATATGCACTTAATAAAACTCACTTACTAAACATGCTCCAAAGATCTACAGAAATGATGATTGCATCAATGCAAACATGGCAAGTGATATGAACTAACCCAGACTTGGTAGAATTTCGTGGCATGGCAGAAACAGATTCATGATAGCATGTTTACAAGCTTGATTAACACACCACAGGGAGTATCATGGCATGAAATTAATTCTAGCATGAAGTAGGCATGATGAAGAGCATGATCATGTGCAAAACTACCTCATAGCATATTTGAATTTAATCACACGAAAAAGACAAAACAACCACATGATGTAAAATGGCATGTTCCTGGATTTGCTCAAATGCAAAAACTAAAGCCACCACTGGATTCACTGGGTTTTTCTAGCCCAAAAACATATATAATATGTTGGGGTTACTATAGAAAAATGCTCACAAAAGCTATAAGTTGAAACCTGCCTAAAATGGAAGTAAGCAGATTTGGCAATTTCCATAATTGGAATGTCCAGAATTGGACTTGGTCGAAATGGAATATGGCATCCTTCCATAAATGGTTAGCACTGGATTAAAAGAAATTAAAAAAAATAGGAGAAGGAGGGGGTGAGGATGACATGTGGCCCCTGCTGGGAGATGTGTATGGCAGGTGGGGCCATCCTGTCATACTTGACTTGTAGCAAAAAAAATTGGGGGTTTTAAACCGCGGGCACGGTCGCTGACCAGCGGGGCCAGGGCTGCCACATGTGAGCGAGCGAGGGTATGCGGGCTTGCGGGTGAGAAAATGCAAGAGGGGGGAGGCTGCACGGGCTTGCTTGCGCGCTGGGCCTGCTAGCGCGGGGAAGCTACTGGGCCGGCCTGGTGGCCGAGGCCCAGGTGGGCTGCTGCTGCATTCCCTTTTCTTTAATTTTATGTTTATTTAAATAAACAACAGAAGAAGAAAATGGCTAGGGGGCTAGGAGAAGAGTTTTTCAGATGTAAAAATATCCTCAAGCTCATGGAATTTTGTAGTATTTGAATTAATTGGTTTGGGCATTTTTAGAGGTATAAAAATAAACAAGTTTGAATATAATTCAAACTTGAGGTATCTTTGAACCCAACCAAAACAACTTCAAATGAACTGAAATTTTGCAGAGTGGTTTAGGACGAGATGCTTGAATATTGAGGAAAAGATGAACATTAATGGAGTAGGTAAAAGGTGCACTTGCAAAATGAAAGAAAGGAAAGGAAGGAAAAGTGGTGATGATGCAAGATTCATGCATGGAACATGCAACAACATAATATGTATGAAAATCACACCATGCACATGATGGGATGGAATGCAAAATGACAAGAGGCACAAGCAACACGACAAGGTGATCATGGCAATCAAAAGAATAAACAACATAACAAAACAAGATCAGGCCAAACATGATAGAACCCACAAGAATTGGATGAAGGTCAAGTTGATATATTGCCAAATTGGGACATGTTACATCTGGGGTGTTACAGGAAGGGTGAGATTGCGTATAATCCATGGCCTCAACATTAGTCATGAAGAACTCACATACTTATTACAAAAATCTATTAGTCATCAAAACAAAGTACTACACGCATGCTCCTAGGGAGATAGAATGGTAGGAAAAGACCATCGCTCGTCCCCGACTGCCACTCATAAGGAAGACAATCAATAAATAAATCATGCTCCAACTTCATTACATAACGGTTCACCATATGTGCATGCTACGGGAATCACAAACTTTAACACAAGTATTTCTACAATGCACAATTACTCACTAGCATGACTCTAATATCACCATCTTTATGTCTCAAAACAATCGAAAGAAATCAAACTTCTCATAGTAGTGAATGCACTTTATATGAAAGTTTTTATTATATCCCTCTTGGATGCCCATCATATTAGGACTAAATTCATAACCAAAGCAAATTACCATACTGTTTAGAAAGAATCTCAAAATAATATAAGTGAAGCATGAGATTTCAATAATTTCTACAAAATAAAGCCACCGCTGTGCTCTAAAAAGATATAAGTGAAGCAACTAGAGCAAAATTGCCTAGCTCAAAAGATATAAGTGTAGCTCATAGAGTATTCTAATAAATCACGATTCGTGCGTGTCCCTCTCAAAATGTGTGTACAGTAAGGATGATTGTGGAAAACTAAAAAGCAAAGACTCATATCATACAAGACGCTCCAAGCAAAAGACATATCATGTGGTGAATAAAAATATAGCCTCAAGTAAATTTACTGATAGACGAAGCCGAAAGAGGGGATGCCCCGGGCTTAGGCTCTTGGTTATCCTTGAATATTACCACGGGCTGCCTTGGGCATCCCAAGCTTAGGATCTTGCCACTCCTTATTACATAGTCCATCAAATCTTTACCCAAAATTTGAAAACTTCACAACACAAAACTCAACAGAAAACCTCATGAGATCCGTTAGTATAAGAAAATAAATCACCACTTTTAGTACTGTTGTGAACTCATTCTTTATTTATATTGGTGTAATATCTACTGTATTCAACCTTCTCCATGGTTCATACCCCCCGATCCTACACATACATTCATCAAAATAAGCAAACAACACATAGCAAACATAATCTGTCAAGAACAAAACAGTCTGTAGTAATCTGTAACTCCCGAATACTTCTGTAACTCCAAAAATTCTGAAAAATTAGGACAAACTGGGAAATTCATATATTAATCTTCTGCAAAAATAATCGGTATTTTATGTCTCTTATGTTAAAAATGCGAATTATTTTCCTGGGCGCAAAAGTTTCTGTTTTTCAGCAAGATCAAATCAACTATCACCGTAAGCCATCCCAAAGGTCTTACTTGGAACAAAACACTAATTAAAACACAAAAACACATATAATCAGAGGCTAGATGAATTATTTATTCAAAAACAAAAAATAAAAATATTGGGTTGTCTCCCAACAAGCGCTTTTCTTTAAAGCCTTTTAGCCAGGCATTGATAATTCTAATGATGCTCACATGAAAGATAGCAATTGAAACACGAAGAGAGCATCATGTATCATGTAAAAAACAAGTTTAAGTCTAACATACTTCCTATTCATAGGCATTTTATAAGCAAACAAATTATCAAGACAAGCAGAAACTAGCATATGCAAGGAAGAAAGAAACAATAGCAATCTCAACATAACTTGACGTAATTTACCGACATGAAAATTTCTAGAACCATATTTTCTCTCTCATAATAATTACATGTAGGATCATAATAAAATTCAACAATATAACTACCGCATAAAATATTCTCTTCATGACCCACTTGCATGCAAAGTTGACACTCTTCCAAAATAGTGGGATTATCATCAAATAAAGTCATGACCTCTCCAAACCCACTTTTATCAAAAAATCATAAGATTGATGATACTCCAAAGTAGTGTGATAATTATTTCCTACAGTTGACACTCTTCTGAAGGAAATATGCCCTAGAGGCAATAATAAAGTTATTATTTATTTCCTCATATCATGATAAATGTTTATTATTCATGCTAGAATTGTATTAACCGGAAACATAATACATGTGTGAATACATAGGCAAACATAACGTCACTAGTATGCCTCTACTTGACTAGCTCATTAATCAAAGATGGTTATGTTTCCTAACCATAGACATGTGTTGTCATTTGATTAACGGGATCACATCATTAGGAGAATGATGTGATTGACATGACCCATTCTGTTAGCCTAGCATTTGATCATTTAGTATATTGCTATTGCTTTCTTCATGACTTATACATGTTCCTATAACTATGAGATTATGCAACTCCCATTTACCGGAGGAACACTTTGGGTGCTACCAAACGTCACAACATAACTGGGTGATTATAAAGGAGTACTACAGGTGTCTCCAAAGGTAAATGTTGGGTTGGCGTATTTCGAGATTAGGTTTTGTCACTCCGATTGTCGGAGAGGTATTTCTGGGCCCTCTCGGTAATGCACATCACTATAAGCCTTGCAAGCAATGTACCTAATGAGTTAGTTACAGAATGATGCATTACGTAACGAGTAAAGAGACTTGCCAGTAATGAGATTGAACTAGGTATTGGATACCGACGATCAAATCTCGGGCAAGTAACATATGGATGACAAAGGGAACAACGTATGTTGTTATGCGGTTTGACCGATAAAGATCTTCGTAGAATATGTAGGAGCCAATATGAGCATCCAGGTTCCGCTATTGGTTATTGACCGAGAATAGTTCTAGGTCATGTCTACATAGTTCTCGAACCCGTAGGGTTCGCATGCTTAACGTTACGATGATAGTTTTATTATGAGTTTATAAGTTTTGATGTATCAAAGTTTATTCAGAGTCCTGTATGTGATCACGGACATGACAAGGAGTCTCGAAATGGTCGAGGAATAAAGATTGATATATTGGACGACTATATTCGGACACCAGAAGTGTTCCGGGTGATTCCGGAGAAAATCGGAGTGCCAGAGGGGTTACCGGAACCCCTCGGGGAAGTATTGGGCCTTAGTGGGCCTGAGGGGAGAGAGATGGTAGCAGCCCAGGAGGTGGCGCGCCCCCTCCCATGGGGAGTCCGAATTGGACCAGGGGAGGGGGGCTAGGCCCCTCTTTCCCTCTCCCTCTCCCTCTCTTTCCTTCCCCCTTCCCCCTTCCTTAGTGGGACTAGGAAAGGGGAGTCCTACTCCCACTAGGAGGAGGACTCCCCCCTCCTTGGCGCGCCCCCTAGGGCCGGCCGGCCTCCCCCCTTGCTCCTTTATATACGGGGGCAGGGGGGCACCCTAGGACACACAAGTTGATCTTCAAGATCATTCCTTAGCCATGTGCGGTGCCCCCCTCCACCATATTCCACCTCGGTCATATCGTCGCGGAGTTTAGGTGAAGCCCTGCGCCGGTAGAACATCATCATCGTCACCACGCCGTCGTGCTGACGGAACTCATCCCCGACACTTTGCTGGATCGGAGTCCGGGGATCATCATCGAGCTGAACGTGTGCTGAACTCGGAGGTGCCGTACGTTCGGTACTTGGATCGGTCGGATCGTGAAGACGTACGACTACATCAACCGCGTTGTCATAACGCTTCCTCTTACGGTCTACGAGGTACGTGGACAACACTCTCCCCTCTCATTGCTATGCATCACCATGATCTTGCGTGTGCGTAGGAAATTTTTTGAAACTACTACATTCCCCAACAGTGGTATCAGAGCCAGGTTTCATGCGTAGATGTCATATGCACGAGTAGAACACAAGTGAGTTGTGGACGATATAAGTCATACTGCTTACCAGCATGTCATACTTTGGTTCAGCGGTATTGTGAGATGAAGCGGCCCGGACCGACATTACACGTACGCTTATGCGAGACTGGTTTCACCGTTACGAGCACTCGTGCTTAAAGGTGGCTGGCGGGTGTCTGTCTCTCTCACTTTAGCTGAATCGAGTGTGGCTATGCCCGGTCCTTGCGAAGGTTAAAACAGCACTAACTTGACGAACTATCATTGTTGTTTTGATGCGTAGGTAAGAACGGTTCTTGCTCAGCCCGTAGCAGCCACGTAAAATTTGCAACAACAAAGTAGAGGACGTCTAACTTGTTTTTGCAGGGCATGTTGTGATGTGATATGGTCAAGACGTGATGCTATATTTTATTGTATGAGATGATCATGTTTTGTAACCGAAGTTATCGGCAACTGGCAGGAGCCATATGGTTGTCGCTTTATTGTATGATATGCAAACGTGATAGAGGCGAGGGTCCCGATCTTTCGATGAGATGATAACTATCGATTTGGTGGAGACGACTTTGATGATCCGACTACAAACGTGCACGACGTTGCGCCTTAGCAATCGCTAAACCAATCTCCTGAGGTTACTGACGATGCTGGAAGCACGGTCAGCCTAACCACGAAGGTTTATTCCTGCAAGCAATCGAAGAACGAGCAAGAATATGATAAAGCAATCTGAATATTGCAAATATATATGAAGTATTCATAATGGTGGGGATCCGGAAGCGGTCTTGGTCTGGTCGTTGGACACAAACGAAGTACACGAAGTTGCAACGGCTAACTTTTAACTAAACAAATCCCCAAGGAAAAGCTACTAGATGGATCTACTTATATAGGAGCAAGGGGTGGCGGCCAAGGAGGTGGGAGGACGTCCCAAGGCAGCCTAAAACTAAATCTAGGTCGTACAAGGCCAATGGGCCCAAGTGGAGGTGATGTAACACCTTTGGACTTGTAGTTTGACTCGGATTCTGCTACAGCATCAGATTGTTTCGTCCACAACTCAACGCTCCGGACGAATTTTAAGGTGATTCCAATTGGGTTGGAAAGTGCACGAAATCTAGTTTCCAACAAAAAAAGAATCACCCAATTCGGAGTCCGTATGAAAAACGTGTGTGCGTTTTGAGTCAGGTATGTCTGTGCAGTCCGAATCTGAATCCAGAACGTGAGAGACTTGGACTCTATCTTCTCTTGGGCCAAAAGTGACGTGAGAGAACTTTTTGGACAGCAAATAAACATCTATTTCTTCCTTATCTTCATATGTGGATTGTACAAATGTTCCATACACCTGCAATTAGACAAAACACAGAAGTGTGTGAAGTATTTTTGTTCTGGATAACATAAATAGATTATTGAATAGTTTGCACTAGAAATCACCTGACAAATATGCATATATGCAATATTTTTGGTCATATCCAAGGTAGTCATGTCCTCATCATCCTCCCCTTCTTGAAAATAAAGCCGTCCTCGGCGTTGCTTAATCTGAAATGTGGCTAACAAAAGAGACAAGGTGTACATGTTGTATATGTATATGTCATCCATTTTTACTTCCCTTGATTTTTGCATATATGACACTTGAATAGATGAGTAACTTGCATAGTTCATAAAATTTAAAGCCAAAAAATTAGCACAAGAAGTAGAAGGCATGAAAATATTGCAACTCAGTTTGCACATATAAGTGAAGCTCTTATTCATTTTAAAAGATTGACAATGTTCATCATTAAACCATCCCAACATTGGTGAATAAACCTTACTTGCATCAAATTTACATGCTACAACATGCTTAAATAAGCAAACATGCAATAAGTCATTCAACACAGAATGATCACCAAGATTAGAGGTCATATCAAAATGATTAAACATTGGTTCTTTTGCATCAATAGTTAATTCAATGGGTGCACTCAAAATTGTTGGTATTTCAGTTGTTTGATCACATGGCAAAGTCAAATTATCAACGTAGTCCTCTAAAATAGGTGGTGTGATCAAAGTAGTGGGTAGCTCATCAGATGGTGCATTCAAATTGACAAGGCATTCATCATTCTCATGTAGAGATGGAAGATCAGTACCTTTGTCATTACCTCTTATGATCAACTCAGATGATGTAGCCACTCTCGAGGGCGATGTGTCACATGGTGGAGGTGATGTAGTCCTGACAACAACGGATGTGGTTGTCATAGTATGCCTAGTAGTTGAAGGAACAATCATATCAACTCTTGGAATGTGCACCGTGCGCTTGTTCTCCTCGTGGCCAACACGTCGTTTTATTTCCTGTTCAGCTTTGCATGCAAGATGAAACAAATGGTCCATAGGATAACACTCTTCATGAATTAGTATCCCTTGAATATCACGGTTTAATCCTCCCCAAAATCTATCCATAAAATCATCTTCACTTTCTTCTAAAGAGGAATGCAACAAGGTAGTTTGTAAATCATCATAATATTTTGTTACAGTTTCACTACCTTGTTTTAAGTGTTGCAACTTCTTAATCATGTCACGAGTATAATAAGCAGGGACGAAAGTATGTCGCATGGCAAGTTTCAAATCATCCCAAGTAGTAGGTATATAATCAGGGTGTAACCGACAATATTCACTCCACCAAACCAAAGCATAACCAGTGAAAGAACCAACCGCAACCTTAACCTTTTATGTTCATCGAAATTATGGGAAGCAAATATATTTTTTATGTCGAACTCCCATTCAATATATAAAGCAGGTTTAAAACGGCCATTAAATGGTGGTATAGATACATTAACCTGATCATGTGCATTTGGATGTTTGTGCACCTCTCGTGACGGTTGTGGTATTTGCAAAGGTGGTGGCACGTCTCCCGCGATCGACAAAGCCCATGAATTGACTCTGGATCCTGTCATGATTAGTAGAACAAGAAACAAAACCCAAAAATAATGTTCCTATAACTACTAGGATGTGGTGGTAAAACGCTCACAGTAAAGCAAATATCAATGTCTTACATGTTCTTACCATGCAGCAGGCGGTGATCGGCAACCAGCGGTGTCAAGTAACTCCGAATATTGAGTAAAGCGATTGCCAGGGGAGCGTACGTATACACGGTGTAGAAATATGTGGAGCTGGGTTGGCTATATATGGTAGCAAAAGATTAGCAATAATCAATTCAAAGATGCAATGTTGAATAAACGCTCAACGACGATACTGTGCTGGTCCTAGGCTAGACCGAACTAGAGACGCGAGCCTAGAACACTAATGAGGTCACGTCGTAGCACAACCAGCATCAATGAAGGATACAAAGTAGCTCTGGACAGCAAGATATAAGTGAAGATCACAACGGCAGTAAAGATAATGATGTGAAACAATAGCCAAGCTGTTTTACTGAACAGTGCACAAAACAGATTCCAATCCGAATTCAGGTACGAGATTGATTCTAGATAGATCCAATTTTTTTTCTTCTCTCTTTTTTTCTCACGCTTTTTTTTTCTTTTTCTTCTCCCTCTTTTTCTTTTTTTTCTTTCCTTTTTTCTCTCTTTTTTTTCTTTATCTTCTTTTTCTCCCTCTTTCCAAGACAAACTAGATAAGATGCAGATTCGATCAGGCGAAGATGGGAGTGACCTCAACTATGATTATGACAATAAACAGTGCGTAGCACGTGGCGGAAATTGGTGGATTGGATGGTGGACAGCGGATGGGATAATGATGCAGCGGCTGCGTGACTAATGTGAACAGAACTCGAAACTCTAAAGGAACTAGACACTAAGACCAGCAACTCGACACGACGATGCAACCGATAATTCAACTATGCAAGCAATGAAAAGAAAATTGCAAAGGCTCAGACTGGCTTGGACCAAGGATGAATAGATCTAACTCTTTTTTGTGGCTTTTTCTTGGACAATAGGTAAGAAAATAAATCTAATCTAGGAAAACTGGAAATTCTCACCGAGCAACCTGAAAACTGATACCACTTTATAGAGGCGAGGGTCCCGATCTTTCGATGAGATGATAACTATCGATTTGGTGGAGACGACTTTGATGATCCGACTACAAACGTGCACGACGTTGCGCATTAGCAATCGCTAAACCAATCTCCTGAGGTTACTGACGATGCTGGAAGCACGGTCAGCCTAACCACGAAGGTTTATTCCTGCAAGCAATCGAAGAACGAGCAAGAATATGATAAAGCAATCTGAATATTGCAAATATATATGAAGTATTCATAATGGTGGGGATCCGGAAGCGGTCTTGGTCTGGTCGTTGGACACAAACGAAGTACACGAAGTTGCAACGGCTAACTTTTAACTAAACAAATCCCCAAGGAAAAGCTACTAGATGGATCTACTTATATAGGAGCAAGGGGTGGCGGCCAAGGAGGTGGGAGGACGTCCCAAGGCAGCCTAAAACTAAATCTAGGTCGTACAAGGCCAATGGGCCCAAGTGGAGGTGATGTAACACCTTTGGACTTGTAGTTTGACTCGGATTCTGCTACAGCATCAGATTGTTTCGTCCACAACTCAACGCTCCGGACGAATTTTAAGGTGATTCCAATTGGGTTGGAAAGTGCACGAAATCTAGTTTCCAACAAAAAAAGAATCACCCAATTCGGAGTCCGTATGAAAAACGTGTGTGCGTTTTGAGTCAGGTATGTCTGTGCAGTCCGAATCTGAATCCAGAACGTGAGAGACTTGGACTCTATCTTCTCTTGGGCCAAAAGTGACGTGGGAGAACTTTTTGGACAGCAAATAAACATCTATTTCTTCCTTATCTTCATATGTGGATTGTACAAATGTCCCATACACCTGCAATTAGACAAAACACAGAAGTGTGTGAAGTATTTTTGTTCTGGATAACATAAATAGATTATTGAATAGTTTGCACTAGAAATCACCTGACAAATATGCATATATGCAATATTTTTGGTCATATCCAAGGTAGTCATGTCCTCATCAAAATGCCCTGTAATTGCTTTACTTTATGACTAAGCGGTAGCAATAGTCGTAGAAGCAATAGATGGCGTAACAACAACGATGCTACGATGGAGATCAAGGTGTCGCGCCGGTGACGATGGTGGTCACGACGGTGCTTCGGAGATGGAGATCACAAGCACAAGATGATGATGGCCATATCATATCACTTATATTGATTGCATGTGATGTTTATCCTTTATGCATCTTATCTTGCTTTGATTGACGGTAGCATTTTAAGATGATCTCTCACTAAATTATCAAGAATTGTTCTCCCTGAGTATGCACCATTGCAAAAGTTCTTCGTGCTGAGACACCACGTGATGATCGGGTGTGATAGGCTCTACGTTCAAATACAACGGGTGCAAAACAGTTGCACACGCGGAATACTCAGGTTAAACTTGACGAGCCTAGCATATAACAGATATGGCCTCGAAACACGGAGACCGAAAGGTCGAGCGTGAATCATATAGTAGATATGATCAACATATTGATGTTCACCATTGAAACTACTCCATCTCACGTGATGATCGGACATGGTGTAGTTGATATGGATCACGTAATCACTTAGAGGATTAGAGGGATGTATATCTAAGTGGGATGTGACGCCCCCGATTTAATCGTACACTAATCATGCACGCAAATGTGTACGATCAAGATCAGGGACTCACGGGAAGATATCACAACACAACTCTAAACATAAATAAGTCATACAAGCATCATAATACAAGCCAGGGGCCTCGAGGGCTCGAATACAAGTACTCGATCATAGACGAGTCAGCGGAAGCAACAATATCTGAGTACAGACATAAGTTAAACAAGTTTGCCTTAAGAAGGCTAGCACAAACTGGGATACAGATCGAAAGAGGCGCAGGCCTCCTGCCTGGGATCCTCCTAAACTACTCCAGGTCGTCGTCAGCGGGCTGCACGTAGTAGGGGCACCTCCGGTGTAGTAGGGGTCGTCGTCGACGGTGGCGTCTGGCTCCAGGGCTCCAGCATCTGGTTGCGACAACCAGAAAGAAAGGAAAAGGGGAAAAAGGGGGGAGAAAGCAACCGTGAGTACTCATCCAAAGTACTCGCAAGCAAGGAACTACACTACATATGCATGGGTATATGTGTAAGGAGGCCATATCAGTGGACTGAACTGCAGAATGCTAGAATAAGAGGGGGATAGCTAATCCTGTCGAAGACTACGCTTCTCGCAGCCTCCATTTTGCAGCATGTAGGAGAGAGTAGATTAAAGTCCTCCAAGTAGCATCTCCAAGTAGCATCTCCAAGTAGCATCTCCAGTAGCATAATCCTACCCGACGATCCCCTCCTCGTATCCTTGAGTGAGAGCGACCACCGGTTATATCTGGCACTTGGAAGGGTGTGTTTTATTAAGTATCCGGTTCTAGTTGTCATAAGGTCAAGGTACAACTCCAAGTCGTCCTGTTACCGAAGATCACGGCTATTCGAATAGATTAACTTCCCTGCAGGGGTGCACCACATAACCCAACACGCTCGATCCCATTTGGCCGGACACACTTTCCTGGGTCATGCCCGGCCTCGGAAGATCAACACGTCGCAGCCCCACCTAGGCTCAACAGAGAGGCCAGCACGCCGGTCTAAACCTAAGCACACAGGGGTCTGGGCCCATCGCCCATAGCACACCTGCACGTTGCGTACGCGGCCGAAAGCAGACCTAGCCTAGTGGCGTTCCAGTCCAATTCGGCGCGCGCCGCTCCGTCGCTAACGTCTGAAGTGCTTCGGCTGATACCACGACGTCGGGATACCCATAACTACTCCCACGTAGATGGTTAGTGCGTATAGGCTCGTAGCCAGACTCAGATCAAATACCAAGATCTCGTTAAGCGTGTTAAGTATCCGCGAACGCCGAACAGGGCCAGGCCCACCCGTCTCCTAGGTGGTCTCAACCTGCCCTGTCGCTCCGCCACAAAGTAACAGTCGAGGGCCGTCGGGAACCCAGGCCCACCTCTACCGGGATGGAGCCACCTGTCCTTTCAGCCCCCTCGTCAGAATCACTTGCGGGTACTCAATGAGCTGACCCGACTTTAGTCACCATCTGTATAGTATGTATGTATGTATAGTATATACCCGTGATCACCTCCCTAGTGATCACGGCCCGATAGTATAGCAAGGCAGACTGACAAGAATGTAGGGCCAATGATGATAAACTAGCATCCTATACTAAGTATTTAGGATTGCGGTTAAAGGTATCAATAGTAGTAACAAGGACAGGCTATGCATCAGGATAGGTATAACAGAAAGCAGTAACATGCTACACTACTCTAATGCAAGCAGTATAGAGTAGAATAGGCGATATCTGGTGATCAAAGGGGGGGCTTGCCTGGTTGCTCTGGCAAGAGAGAGGAGTCGTCAACTCCGTAGTCGAACTGGTCAACAACAGCGTCGGTCTCGGTGTCTAGCGAGAGAAGAGGGGGAAGAAACAATAAATATAATGCAAACAAATGCATGACGATGCATGACATGACAAAGCGTGATGCTAGGTGTGCCCTAACGCGGTACGAGGTGGTACCGGTGAAGGGGGGAAACATCCGGGAAATTATCCCCGGTGTTTCGCGTTTTCGAACAGACGAACCGGAGGGGGAAAGTTGCGGGTTCGATAGGTTAGGGGTGTGTGGCAGACGAATGGACCACGTATCCGGATTCGTCCCCTCGTTCTGAGCAACTTTCATGTTGAAATTATTTTAATCCGAGTTACGGATTAAAAGATATGATTTTTTAAAGATTTTATTAATTTCTGGAATTTAATCAATTAATTATTTAATTAATTCAAAAATGAATTAATGATATCAGCATGATGTCATGCTGACATCAGCAGTCAACAGAGTTGACTGGTCAACCTGACCAGTGGGTCCCACTGGTCAGTGACACATTTTAATTAACAGATTAATAAAACTAATCATAATTAATTAAGGGGGTGGGCCCCACTGTCATACTAATTAATTAGTTAATTAACACTAGTTAATTAAGTTAATTAATCATTAGGTTAATTAATTTAATTAGAAATAATTAAGTTAATTAATTAATTTCATTATTTATTATTATTATTATTATTATTATTTTCTAATTATTTTTATTTTATATTTTTATTTTTTTAACGTTTTGGGGCCGTGCGGCCCATCTGTCATAGGCCCCTGGGGCCTTGGCAGGTTTGGTCCAGCGGGTGCGGGTGCACCCGAGCGAGCACTCGCCCGCAGGGCGGGACGAGGCCGCCGGGGCACGGGGCCATGGGGCGCCGGCCGGAGCAGGATGCGGTGGTGGTTCGTGGCCACGGCGAGGCCACGGAGGGGCGCAAGGCGCCGGCCGGCGACAGGGGGCATGGCCAGGCCGCAAGTACGCGGCCAGAGAGCAGCTCGGGATGGCCGGAGCGGCAGCGGGAGGCGGCTAAGCGGCACCGGACACGGCCGGAGGTGGGAACCGGACCGGGCGACGGCGACGGGCAGGCTGGTGCGGGGCCGCGGTTGACGACGTTGGCCGGCGAGCAGGGACAGGGGGAGGTGAAGGCGCGCGCGGGCTACAGCAGGCGCAACTTCGGGTAGGGCGAGCGCAAGCTCGGTCGCGGGGGTTCGGCGGAGCGCGTGCGTTCGGTGACGAGGGAAAGAGAAGAGGCTGGGGGCCTCACCGAGCAACGTAGGGCACAGGGCAGTGGGGGTCGAGGAGGAGGACGGGGACGGCGACGTGGTGGTGGCGACGGGCGTCGGGGTGACTTCGGGGCTCGGCAACGGAGTGGCGGTGGGCGTCCAGCGAGGCGACACCATGGAGAAGGACGAAGGCGCGGCGGAAGGAAAACGCGAGGAGGGGGCCGGAGGTTGGTGCTCGGCGCCGGCGGGCGGCGACTATCTCCGGGCGCGGGCGCTCTGAGAGGAGGGGAGCGAGTAGCGAGGGGAAGTGGGGGTCTTCGCCCCGATCCAGATTGGA
>NC_041389.1:206203618-206204949 GCF_002162155.2 Triticum dicoccoides | reverse complement strand
CTCCTCCACTACAAGAAATCTCGTCCCGAGATTTAAGAGGAGAGTAAGGGGGAGATCTGGTTACGAAACTCTAACGAATCTTCTCGGTCTTGGTTGCTCTTCTCGAAGAGATCGATCCATTACATTGATGTCTTCATTACTCTTCTTCCAGCCATCAGGATGAAGTCAGCATCCTTTCTTCAGGATCTCCATCGTACTTACGAATAGGTAAGGGGCAGCTCGGCTACGACATAATGCTTATGAGGGAAACAATCTGGGGTTAACCCATAAATGAGCATAAGATTATCTCTCGAGTTGAACATATAAAATACATCGAGAGTAAGGTACGAAGGTACAATAAGAGGTTCCAAGCGGATAGGTGGTTGCTCGAAGTCCGAACCAGAGTGAGAAAGGGGTTCAGAGTAGCGACAGTAAATATTGCGTCTGATACCATAATAGAGCATTAGGAAGGTGGCCCATGAATTAAATACGAAGCCAAGCATGGGGAATAACCACTAGAAACAGGGTCGTACAGGAGAGTCAGGTTTTGATCCAATGGACCTGTGGGTTATGGGCCCACCATGTGGGTTAGAAGTAGGAAGGGCGGAGACGTCTTGCGTGATCATGCAAGCAAGGCATGTCAGGGGGGTTAGCCTGTCGATTATGTCGGCGACAACGTCGATACCAAGGGCGAGGGACGAAGAGAACTATTTTCCTGCTCGTTGAACGAGGCGGGCCAAGAGGCAAAGTTCTCATCCATCGGCGGTTACCGGAATGTCATCAACAATAGCAACAGGGTCTTTCTGACACGGTTGTACACCAAGGTGTTTTACATATAGATCACAAGAAGGGTTAAGCAAACCAATGGAAAGTAAAATATGATTATCATAT
Organism: Triticum dicoccoides; assembly: GCF_002162155.2. Classification (NCBI taxonomy): domain Eukaryota; kingdom Viridiplantae; phylum Streptophyta; class Magnoliopsida; order Poales; family Poaceae; genus Triticum; species Triticum dicoccoides. The sequence continues at coordinate 206,204,079 of NC_041389.1, read as the reverse complement.
TAAACAGAACAATGGAAAGGAAAATGTGTTTAAACACATATTTCAGGGATATATCCTTCCCAAGGACAAGCAGAGCATGATATCCGTGGCAGGATATAATGTAGAAAACACTTTAGGTAAGGGGGATGAATCTGATGATATTACCCATACAACGGTGTTAGGATAAATGATAAATAAAATTTAGCATCGTGCTTCAAATGTTCCTGTTGAAAATCGGAGTACCATTGACATGCTTCGAGATAGCATTGACATGGTCTTCAGGTGAAGATTAGACTTTGGAAACACGAAGGATCCATCAGGAATAACTTGTAGAATAAGTCTTACAATTTCCTCATGGATGAACGGATAACCTTGCTGAAAAGGAATCTATAATGATAGGTCCTCCAGCCGGGGGGGGGGGGTGCTAGGCATGACATCAGGTTACCGGGTCACCAAAGGATCAACATCATAACTCTCGGAAA
>NC_041389.1:206197466-206203537 GCF_002162155.2 Triticum dicoccoides | reverse complement strand
ATGAACGGATAACCTTGCTGAAAAGGAATCTATAATGATAGGTCCTCCAGCCGGGGGGGGGGGGGTGCTAGGCATGACATCAGGTTACCGGGTCACCAAAGGATCAACATCATAACTCTCGGAAAGTTGTCCCAACCATCATATCTGACCGAGATTCATATCCAATTGGTGTCATGATACCTCAAACTCAAAGGGTCCGAGAGGAAAAGCTGCAACACAAACTGACAAAATGACATTGCAAGATTTTCGAGAAATGAACTATGGGAGCGGGTTTCTGAAGCAATAGTTCATCATTAAACCAAGGAGGGGATGAGAAGGTGGCTGATGGGCTCAGCGACAATTCATCGAGAATTCCAAACGGATGGATTTCCACGATAATGTGCACAAGAAGATGACATTTGTTGGATCAAATGATATAATAGGATTTGCTCGAGGAAAACATACATAATTAAACATTGGTTGAACGGTGCACCTGAAATATGGGTTGGGTTGCACGGCCAATGTTAGAATGGTGATTCAATTATCGAAAGACTTAGAATGAACTATCGCCCATTCACTTCAAAGCAATAGGGTTGCTAGAAGTTTTGAATTCACACGTCATAGCTCAATTGTCGGTATTCCGGTTGAAAACAATACGGGGACCAAGGAATGAACAAAGATGGCAAGAAGTATTATGATATCAAGAATTCTTAAGAGGTGGTGAAATTCTCACCACATTCTTGACAAAAAGAGATGGTAATACTTCCGAGGTAAGGAAGATCAACTGCTGGGTAGCAGGGATCTCAAGGTTTACACAAAACACGAACAAGTTGTGTTGGACGGAAGGCAATAAAGTGGTCGATGAGAACATGAATCATCGAGGGGCAAGGATGGTATTACCCATCATGAATTCATTTGAATTCCTGGAAGAGCTCATAAGGTTGATGATGATCACGACACAATTGTCGAGAGATTTCATGCAGATGTAATCAATCAGCGACGACATCAAGTCAAAGGAATGGTGAAGCAAGAGGTTATTGGATCCACAGTTACGACACAAACTCGAACTCAAGCTTGTTGTTTAAGGTGAAAGGGTATGACGAGGAAAATCGACGTAAGCTTAGCTATCGTCGCAAATTGGTGCTCCGAGAATAAGGGCCGGGTTGCACAGTTAAGATCATCACGACAATGATATAGCTAAACAGGCTAGGAATGGCGTGATCGGGTACAAACTCGTACTTATAGAAGCTTACTGAAGAGTTATTGAACCGTAGAGCGGACTCAGTTCAGTTATCGGTGTCTTTGAGTGTTTAATAACTCAGAGCCCGTGAAAATTGGAATCAGTGGGAAGGTAGCACTTGATGAAGAACTCATAAGAAGTTATGCAGTTCTAAGATAATCTCGAGATACCAGGGGGGTAATACTCGATGACATATCAAAGTAGAGGTTGGACGGGGGGTATTGCTCTACAGAAGACAAGTGTTAAAACTTGCACGAGAAATGGTATTTAAAAGAGAACATGGTCGGAACCACGATTGCAAAAGGCCAGATCCCTGATATAAGATGAACTTATACCAAAGGAATAATTAATTTAAGAGAAGCTTTAATGATAAGATCTACATCGTGTCCATGGGCATGAATCACAAGTTCAAGGTCGACTCCCACTTCTCCAATGCATAACATTTCATTCACTTCTCGCGTTCGATGAAGTTGCAGTGTTGAAATTTTATCTGGTGAAGCACCAGAAGAGTATGACTCGTGAAAACTTTCGGGTTCACACGGTTTAGAGAAGGCATATGTTCAATCCATACGGGCTTCTTAGAAACATATACCAAAATCTTTAGGAGTAATTAACTCAAGCTCGAAGGCAGAGCATGGTTGAGAAAGCAGACGATACAATTTACCAAAAGCATTATGTATCCGAGAAAAGGCTCACAAGTTTATTGAATATAAAGGGCGTTGTCAGATAAAATCCAACAAAGGATCTGGTGGTCCACAAGGGATCTGACGTGAGCATCGGTACTCAACTAGAGGAAGCAAATTATAGAAACAACTGACTAACTCAATTGTCAAATGCAAAGGAATTATGATTTCCAAATCAAGGGATCAGAAGCAATGCTCTGAGTAGGGATGGATAAGTTGAATAGCCTTACGGTACAATCAATGACAATTGGATTGGTCGAGAACCAATTCCAGTTAAAAGAATGGCAGCTTAGCCGGAGAAGTAATTTATAAGGATCAATGATGATTGCGTGCATTCGCAAACATATTGAGTCAACAGACTCAAAATGATAATGACAAGGAATGTCATTAAGACTACGAGACTTATGGGATTAACCATAATGCAAGCAAGCAAGAATTTCAAGAGCCAAAGGCTCCAGAGGATTTTAGGAAGATCGAATATTATTTTAAAGACTTTTGTGAAACACATGAACAACTGGGGATGAGCGGATACTCGGCAAGCGCAAGTAATTATCCGGAGGGGTATTCATGCAGCAAGGAACTGCAGGGCAGTAAGCGTAAAGAATTCTCGGAATAACGAAGAGTATTTCAGGACATCTGGTAATAACAAGAGCAACTGGGGATGGCAATATGAACGATAGGTGTAAGTAGTTATCCAGAGGGATTTATCGATGGAAGTGAATTGCAAAAGCGATGGTACATAGTCTCGAGAGCACATCGTAGAGTATCTTCGGAATCTTCTGGTTAGCAGACGGTCATCTGAAGTGAGGGGCTCTTCAGGAGAAAGTACTTGCGAGAACCTAAAGTTAGTTTTGTTTTTAGCAAATCGTTTAACCCGAATAGAAGAGAGCTCAGAGTCCCAGAGTAAAGGTCGAGGAGTAAAAGATCCTAGTACCACCCAATGGCGACGTGGGCCCGTAAGGCACACAGCCAAGTTAGTAAAAGTTTTGTAAAGTCTAGACTCGACTTCGGCCAAGGAGTTGGAAGGGGGATTCCTACAGGCAGTCGGCTCTGATACCAACTTGTGACGCCCCCGATTTAATCGTACACTAATCATGCACGCAAATGTGTACGATCAAGATCAGGGACTCACGGGAAGATATCACAACACAACTCTAAACATAAATAAGTCATACAAGCATCATAATACAAGCCAGGGGCCTCGAGGGCTCGAATACAAGTACTCGATCATAGACGAGTCAGCGGAAGCAACAATATCTGAGTACAGACATAAGTTAAACAAGTTTGCCTTAAGAAGGCTAGCACAAACTGGGATACAGATCGAAAGAGGCGCAGGCCTCCTGCCTGGGATCCTCCTAAACTACTCCAGGTCGTCATCAGCGGGCTGCACGTAGTAGGGGCACCTCCGGTGTAGTAGGGGTCGTCGTCGACGGTGGCGTCTGGCTCCAGGGCTCCAGCATCTGGTTGCGACAACCAGAAAGAAAGGAAAAGGGGAAAAAGGGGGGAGAAAGCAACCGTGAGTACTCATCCAAAGTACTCGCAAGCAAGGAACTACACTACATGTGCATGGGTATATGTGTAAGGAGGCCATATCAGTGGACTGAACTGCAGAATGCTAGAATAAGAGGGGGATAGCTAATCCTGTCGAAGACTACGCTTCTCGCAGCCTCCGTTTTGCAGCATGTAGGAGAGAGTAGATTAAAGTCCTCCAAGTAGCATCTCCAAGTAGCATCTCCAAGTAGCATCTCCAGTAGCATAATCCTACCCGACGATCCCCTCCTCGTATCCCTGAGTGAGAGCGACCACCGGTTATATCTGGCACTTGGAAGGGTGTGTTTTATTAAGTATCCGGTTCTAGTTGTCATAAGGTCAAGGTACAACTCCAAGTCGTCCTGTTACCGAAGATCACGGCTATTCGAATAGATTAACTTCCCTGCAGGGGTGCACCACATAACCCAACACGCTCGATCCCATTTGGCCGGACACACTTTCCTGGGTCATGCCCGGCCTCGGAAGATCAACACGTCGCAGCCCCACCTAGGCTCAACAGAGAGGCCAGCACGCCGGTCTAAACCTAAGCGCACAGGGGTCTGGGCCCATCGCCCATAGCACACCTGCACGTTGCGTACGCGGCCGAAAGCAGACCTAGCCTAGTGGCGTTCCAGTCCAATTCGGCGCGCGCCGCTCCGTCGCTGACGTCTGAAGTGCTTCGGCTAATACCACGACGTCGGGATACCCATAACTACTCCCACGTAGATGGTTAGTGCGTATAGGCTCGTAGCCAGACTCAGATCAAATACCAAGATCTCGTTAAGCGTGTTAAGTATCCGCGAACGCCGAACAGGGCCAGGCCCACCCGTCTCCTAGGTGGTCTCAACCTGCCCTGTCGCTCCGCCACAAAGTAACAGTCGAGGGCCGTCGGGAACCCAGGCCCACCTCTACCGGGATGGAGCCACCTGTCCTTTCAGCCCCCTCGTCAGAATCACTTGCGGGTACTCAATGAGCTGACCCGACTTTAGTCACCATCTGTATAGTATGTATGTATGTATAGTATATACCCGTGATCACCTCCCAAGTGATCACGGCCCGATAGTATAGCAAGGCATACTGACAAGAATGTAGGGCCAATGATGATAAACTAGCATCCTATACTAAGTATTTAGGATTGCGGTTAAAGGTATCAACAGTAGTAACAAGGACAGGCTATGCATCAGGATAGGTATAACAGAAAGCAGTAACATGCTACACTACTCTAATGCAAGCAGTATAGAGTAGAATAGGCGATATCTGGTGATCAAAGGGGGGGCTTGCCTGGTTGCTCTGGCAAGAGAGAGGAGTCGTCAACTCCGTAGTCGAACTGGTCAACAGCAGCGTCGGTCTCGGTGTCTAGCGAGAGAAGAGGGGGAAGAAACAATAAATATAATGCAAACAAATGCATGACGATGCATGACATGACAAAGCGTGATGCTAGGTGTGCCCTAACGCGGTACGAGGTGGTACCGGTGAAGGGGGGAAACATCCGGGAAATTATCCCCGGTGTTTCGCGTTTTCGGACAGACGAACCAGAGGGGGAAAGTTGCGGGTTCGATAGGTTAGGGGTGTGTGGCGGACGAACGGACCACGTATCCGGATTCGTCCCGTCGTTCTGAGCAACTTTCATGTTGAAATTATTTTAATCCGAGTTACGGATTAAAAGATATGATTTTTTAAAGATTTTATTAATTTCTGGAATTTAATCAATTAATTATTTAATTAATTCGAAAATGAATTAATGATATCAGCATGATGTCATGCTGACATCAGCAGTCAACAGAGTTGACTGGTCAACCTGACCAGTGGGTCCCACTGGTCAGTGACACATTTTAATTAACAAATTAATAAAACTAATCATAATTAATTAAGGGGGTGGGCCCCACTGTCATACTAATTAATTAGTTAATTAACAGTAGTTAATTAAGTTAATTAATCATTAGGTTAATTAATTTAATTGGTTAATTTAATTAGAAATAATTAAGTTAATTAATTAGTTAATTAATTAATTTCATTATTTATTTATTATTATTATTATTATTTTCTAATTATTTTTATTTTATATTTTTATTTTTTTAACGTTTTGGGGCCGTGGGGCCCATCTGTCATAGGCCCCTGGGGCCTTGGCAGGTTTGGTCCAGCGGGTGCGGGCGCACCCGAGCGAGCACTCGCCCGCAGGGCGGGACGAGGCCGCCGGGGCACGGGGCCATGGGGCGCCGGCCGGAGCAGGATGCGGTGGTGGTTCGTGGCCACGGCGAGGCCACGGAGGGGCGCAAGGCGCCGGCCGGCGACAGGGGGCATGGCCAGGGCCGCAAGTACGCGGCCAGAGAGCAGCTCGGGATGGCCGGAGCGGCAGCGGGAGGCGGCTAAGCGGCACCGGACGCGGCCGGAGGTGGGAACCGGACCGGGCGACGGCGACGGGCAGGCTGGTGCGGGGCCGCGGTTGACGACGTTGGCCGGCGAGCAGGGGCAGGGGGAGGTGAAGGCGCGCGCGGGCTACAGCAGGCGCAACTTCGGGTAGGGCGAGCGCGAGCTCGGTCGCGGGGGTTCGGCGGAGCGCGTGCGTTCGGTGACGAGGGAAAGAGAAGAGGCTGGGGGCCTCACCGAGCAACGTAGGGCACAGGGCAGTGGGGGTCGAG
>NC_041389.1:206099859-206196482 GCF_002162155.2 Triticum dicoccoides | reverse complement strand
CAGGGGGCAAGGGGGGGGGTTCTCCTTTTTTGTGTTTTCTTTCTCTTATTTATTTTATGTTCTGTTCTATTTCATTTTCAATCATTTAGACATTCTATAAAATATGTTTGCTGCACTATAATTACCTATGCCATTTTTGGCACAGCCCGAACATTTTAGTTTAATATTTTGAAAACTTTTATAATTTAACTTTATTTTAATGTTTGAATTTGACTCGGTTTTGGACTAACGGTAGATTATCAATAGTAACCGGGGTGACGTGGCATGATTATCGTTGGATTACTGTAGCTTGATTACCCGGGCGTTACATGGGACTTCTTAAGTAATATGATTAATTGAACTTAAATTTATCATGAACTTAGTACTTGATAGTATTTTGCTTGTCTATGTTTGTTGTAGATAGATGGCTCGTACTGTTGTTCCATTGAATTTTAATGCGTTCCTTGAGAAAGCAAAGTTGAAAGATGATGGTAGCAATTACACGGACTGGGTCCGTAACCTGAGGATTATCCTCATTGCTGCACAGAAGAATTACGTATTGGAAGCACCGCTGGGTGCCAGGCCTGCTGCTGATGCAACTGACGACGTTAAGAACGTCTGGCAGAGCAAAGCTGATGACTACTCGATAGTTCAGTATGCCATGCTTTACGGCTTAGAACCGGGTCTTCAACGACGTTTTGAACATCATGGAGCATATGAGATGTTCCAGGAGTTGAAGTTAATATTTCAAGCAAATGCCCGGATTGAGAGATATGAAGTCTCCAATAAGTTCTATAGCTGCAAGATGGAGGAGAATAGTTCTGTCAGTGAACACATACTCAAAATGTCTGGGTATAATAATCACTTGATTCAACTGGGAGTTAATCTTCCTGATGATAGTGTCATTGACAGAATTCTTCAATCACTGCCACCAAGCTTCAAGAGCTTCGTGATGAACTATAATATGCAAGGGATGGACAAGACTATTCCCGAGCTCTTCGCAATGCTAAAAGCCGCGGAGGAAGAAATCAAGAAGGAGCATCAAGTGTTGATGGTCAACAAGACCACCAGTTTCAAGAAAAAGGGCAAAGGGAAGAATAAGGGGAACTTCAAGAAGAACAACAAACAAGTTGTTGCTCAAGAGAAGAAACCCAAGTCTGGACCTAAGCCTGAGACTGAGTGCTTCTACTGCAAGCAGACTGGACACTGGAAGCGGAACTGCCCCAAGTATTTGGCGGATAAGAAGGATGGCAAGGTGAACAAAGTATATGTGATATACATGTTATTGATGTGTACCTTACTAATGCTCGTAGTAGTACCTAGGTATTTGATACTGGTTCTGTTGCTAATATTTGCAACTCGAAATAGGGACTATGGATTAAGCGAAGATTGGCTAAGGACGAGGTGACGATGCGCGTGGGAAATGGTTTGATCGCGGTCGGCACGCTACCTCTACATCTACCATCGGGATTAGTTTTAGACCTAAATAATTGTTCTTTGGTGCCAGCGTTGAGCATGAACATTATATCTGGATCTTGTTTGATGCGAGACGGTTATTCATTTAAGTCAGAGAATAATGGTTGTTCTATTTATATGAGTAATATCTTTTATGGTCATGCACCCTTGAAGAGTGGTCTATTTTTGTTGAATCTCGATAATACTGATACACATATTCATAGTATTGAAACCAAAAGATGCAGAGTTGATAATGATAGTGCAACTTATTTGTGGCACTGCTGTTTAGGTCATATCAGTGTAAAGCACATGAAGAAACTCCATACTGACGGGCTTTTGGAATCACTTGATTATGAATCACTTGGTACTTGCGAACCGTGCCTCATGGGCAAGATGACTAAAACACCATTCTCCGGAACTATGGAGCGAGCAACTGATTTGTTGGAAATCATACATACTGATGTTTGTGGTCCAATGAATGTTGAGGCTCGCGGCAGGTATCGTTATTTTCTCACCTTCATAGATGATTTGAGAAGATATGGGTATATCTACTTAATGAAACACAAGTTTGAAACATTTGAAAAGTTCAAAGAATTTCAGAGTGAAGTGAAAAATCATCGTAATAAGAAAATAAAATTTCTACGATCTGATCGTGGAGGAGAATATTTGAGTTACGAGTTTGGTCTACATTTGAAACAATGCGGAATAGTTTTGCAACTCACGCCACCCAGAACACCACAACAAAATGGTGTGTCCGAACGTCGTAATTGTACTTTACTAGATATGGTGCGATCTATGATGTCTCTTACTGATTTACCGCTATCGTTTTGGGGTTATGCTTTAGAGACGGTCGCATTCACGTTAAATAGGGCACCATCAAAATCCGTTGAGACGACACCTCATGAACTGCGGTTTGGCAAGAAACCAAAGTTGTCGTTTCTTAAAGTTTGGGGCTGCGATGCTTATGTGAAGAAACTTCAACCAGATAAGCTCGAACCCAAATCGGAGAAATGTGTCTTCATAGGATACCCAAAAGAGACTGTTGGGTACATCTTCTATCATAGATCAGAGGGCAAGATTTTTGTTGCTAAGTTCGGATCCTTTCTAGAGAAGGAGTTTCTCTCGAAAGAAGTGAGTGGGAGGAAAGTAGAACTTGATGAGGTAACTGTACCTGCTCCCTTATTGGAAAGTAGTTCATCACAAGAACCGGTTCCTATGACAACTACACCAATTAGTGAGGAAGCTAATGATATTGATCATGAAACTTCAGATCAAGTTTCTACTGAACCTCGTAGGTCTACCAGAGTAAGATCCGCACCAGAGTGGTATGGTAATCCTATTCTGGAAGTCATGTTACTTGACCATGATGAACCTACAAACTATGAGGAAGCGATGATGAGCCCAGATTCCGCAAAATGGCTAGAGGCCATGAAATCTGAGATGGGATCCATGTATGAGAACAAAGTATGGACTTTGGTTGACTTGCCCGATGATCGGCAAGCCATTGAGAATAAATGGATCTTTAAGAAGAAGACTGACGCTGATGGTAATGTAACTGTCTATAAAGCTCGACTTGTTGCAAAAGGTTTTCGACAAGTTCAAGGGGTTGACTACGATGAGACTTTCTCACCCGTAGCGATGCTTAAGTCTGTCCGAATCATGTTAGCAATTGCTGCATTTTATGATTATGAAATATGGCAAATGGATGTCAAAACTGCATTCTTGAATGGATTTCTGGAAGAAGAGTTGTATATGATGCAACCAAAAGGTTTTGTTGATCCAAAAGGTGCTAACAAAGTATGCAAGCTCCAGCGATCCATTTATGGACTGGTGCAAGCATCTCGGAGTTGGAATAAACGCTTTGATAGTGTGATCAAAGCATATGGTTTTATACAGACTTTTGGAGAAGCGTGCATTTACAAGAAAGTGAGTGGGAGCTCTGTAGCATTTCTGATATTATATGTAGATGACATATTATTAATTGGAAATGATATAGAATTTTTGGATAGCATAAAGGGATACTTGAATAAAAGTTTTTTTATGAAAGACCTCGGTGAAGCTGCTTATATATTGGGCATCAAGATTTATAGAGATAGATCAAGATGCTTAATAGGACTTTCACAAAGCACATACCTTGATAAAGTTTTGAAAAAGTTCAAAATGGATCAGGCAAAGAAAGGGTTCTTGCCCGTACTACAAGGTGTGAAGATTGAGTCAGACTCAATGCCCGACCACAGCAGAAGATAGAGAGAAAATGAAAGATGTTCCCTATGCTTCAGCCATAGGCTCTATCATGTATGCAATGCTATGTACCAGACCTGACGTGTGCTTAGCAATAAGCTTGGCAGGAAGGTACCAAAGTAATTCAGGAGTGGATCACTGGACAGCAGTCAAGAACATCCTGAAATACCTGAAAAGGACTAAGGATATGTTTCTCGTATATGGAGGTGACAAAGAGCTAGTCGAAAATGGTTACGTCGATGCAAGCTTTGACACTGATCCGGACGATTCTAAATTGCAAACCGGATACATGTTTTTATTAAATGGTGGAGCTGTAAGTTGGTGCAGTTCTAAACAAAGTGTCATGGCGGGATCTACATGTGAAGCAGAGTACATAGCTGCTTCGGAAGCAACAAATGAAGGAGTCTGGATGAAGGAGTTCATTTCTGATCTAGGTGTCATACCTAGTGCATCGGGACAAATGAAGATCTTCTGTGACAATACTGGTGCAATTGCCTTGGCAAAGGAATCCAGATTTCACAAGAGGACCAAGCACATCAAGAGACGCTTCAATTCCATCCGGGACCAAGTCCAGGTGGGGGACATAGAGATTTGCAAGATACATACAGATCTGAATGTTGCAGATCCATTGACTAAGCCTCTTCCACGAGCAAAACATGATCAGCACCAAGACTCCATGGGTGTTAGAATCATTACTGTGTAATCTAGATTATTGACTCTAGTGCAAGTGGGAGACTGAAGAAAATATGCCCTAGAGGCAATAATAAAGTTATTATTTATTTCCTCATATCATGATAAATGTTTATTATTCATGCTAGAATTGTATTAACCGGAAACATAATACATGTGTGAATACATAGACAAACATAACGTCACTAGTATGCCTCTACTTGACTAGCTCATTAATCAAAGATGGTTATGTTTCCTAACCATAGACATGTGTTGTCATTTGATTAATGGGATCACATCATTAGGAGAATGATGTGATTGACATGACCCATTCCGTTAGCCTAGCATTTGATTGTTTAGTATATTGCTATTGCTTTCTTCATGACTTATACATGTTCCTGTAACTATGAGATTATGCAACTCCCGTTTACCGGAGGAACACTTTGGGTGCTACCAAACGTCACAACATAACTGGGTGATTATAAAGGAGTACTACAGGTGTCTCCAAAGGTACATGTTGGGTTGGCGTATTTTGACATTAGGTTTTGTCACTCCGATTGTCGGAGAGGTATCTCTGGGCCCTCTCGGTAATGCACATCACTATAAGCCTTGCAAGCAATGTAGCTAATGAGTTAGTTACGGAATGATGCATTACGTAACGAGTAAAGAGACTTGCCGGTAACGAGATTCAACTAGGTATTGGATACCGACGATCAAAACTCGGGCAAGTAACATACCGATGACAAAGGGAACAACGTATGTTGTTATGCGGTTTGACCGATAAAGATCTTCGTAGAATATGTAGGAGCCAATATGAGCATCCAGGTTCTGCTATTGGTTATTGATCGAGAATAGTTCTAGGTCGTGTCTACATAGTTCTCGAGCCCGTAGGGTCCGCACGCTTAACGTTACGATGACAGTTTTATTATGAGTTTATAAGTTTTGATGTACTGAAGTTTTTTCGGAGTCCCGGATGTGATCACGGACATGACGTGTCTCGAAATGGTCGAGACATAAAGATTGATATATTGGACGACTATATTCGGACACCGGAGGTGTTCCGGGTGATTTCGGAGAAAACCGGAGTGCCGGAGGGGTTACCGGAACCCCCCGGGGAAGTATTGGGCCTTAGTGGGCCTGAGGGGAGAGAGAGGGCAGCAGCCCAGGAGGTGGCGTGCCCCCTCCCATGGGGAGTCAGAATTGGACTAGGGGAGGGGGGCGCGGCCCCTCTTTCCCTCTCCCTCTCCCTCTTTTTCCTTCCCCCTTCCTCCTTCCTAGTGGGACTAGGAAAGGGGAGTCCTACTCCCACTAGGAGGAGGACTCCCCCCTCCTTGGCGCGCCCCCTAGGGCCGGCCGGCCTCCCCCTTGCTCCTTTATATACGGGGGCAGGGGGGCACCCTAGGACATACAAAGATTCCAAGTATAACATAGCAAACAATTTATTTGATTCCATAGGAGTCTCCCATTTTCAGACAAACGGTGATGCACAAAATGAGCATGCGCATCTAAAGATTTTCCCTCAACTAAACTAGTTGGGGTTTCAGCACGAGCACATATGGATCGAAGATGATCCAAGTAGAAAACTTAAAAAGTGGATCCATAAAATTTGTTTCTGATTTCAATAAACACACAATTATACCAAGCAAACAAGCAAACGAGCCAAGTAATTAAGACATAAAGGAAAACGAAAAGAAGAACGAAAGAGAAGGCGAATAAAAAAGCAAATCTTTTTGTATTTTTCTGAAATCGCTTTAGAAGTGAGGGAGATGAAAATGAGAGGTAAATGTCAAACAATGTAATGCAAGAGATGGGAGTTTATGATGGGTACTTGGTAGGCTTGATGTAGATCTCCCTGGCAACGGCGCCAGAAATTCTTCCTACTACTTCTTGAGCTTGCATTGGTTTTTCCCTTGAAGAGGAAAGGGTGATGCAACACAGTAGAGATAAGTATTTCCCTCAGTTAAGAACCAAGGTATTAATCTAGTAGGAGAAACGTGCAACACTATAAAAAAAGACACATTCGTGACATTTTGGGCCGAATGAAAATTTTTCCTGTCATGCTTATGACACTTCTATGCCGATAATTGTGACAAAACCTGGTATCATCATAGATGTGGTGGGATCCTACTTCTATGACAAAAAATCATGACAGAAAATGGGTTTTTCATCCTGGGTGGGACAGAGACACAACTGCATGACATTCTTTGGGCCGTCCATGACAGAAAAAAACCGTGGTAGAAGCGAGGGCGAGGAAAATATCGGGGAGTTCCTGGTTATGGTGGGTGGTCGGGGCGGCCCGATGCACAGAGGGATTGCGCATTTCTCTCGTACACGTACGCGGGTGGGTGCGAGGTTTTGAGCTCTAACTGAACCCGAGCGAGGCGTTCGCCTATTGAACCGGAGCGATTGCACTGGCTACGCGTTACTGAACCTGAGCGATCGATCGATCCCTGGCTGTTAACTGAACCCGATCGAGCGATTCCTTCGCTACTGCCGGTAACTGAAGCCGATCAAACCTGCTGCCTCTTGATGAACAGTGAGTGTTGTTGGGGGTTGGATGAACAGTTCCTGGTAGCGGTTGGATGAACAGGACCTCGTGGTAGTAGAGGTCGTTGCCGCTGGATGAACAGGACCCCGATCGAGTCGGTTGGGGGTGGATGAACAGGACCCCATGGAGGGCTGGTTGAACAGTAGACGATGGAGGGCTGGATGAACAGTAGCCCATGGAGGGGTGGTTGAACAGTAGCCGGCGGAGGAGCGGTGGAGGCTATATGAACAGGAGCCCATGGATGAACAGTAGCTGGTGGAGGCAGGAGGGAGACGCCATGGATGAACAATCACAGGTGGAGGCTGCAGGAGGTCGACGGTGGATGAACAGTATGTTGGGGATCGTTGCAGAAATTAAAATTTTTCTATGCATCACCAAGATCAATCTATGGAGAGACTAGCAACGAGAGAGAGGGGAGTGCATCTTAATACCCTTGAAGATCGCAAAACAAAAGCGTTGCAAGAACACGGTTGGAGGAGTCGTACACGCAGCGATTCAGATCACGGTCGATTCCGATCTAAGCGCCGAACAACGACGCCTCCACGTTCAACACACGTGCAGCCCGATGACGTCTCCCGTGACTTGATCCATCAAGGAGGAGGGAGAGGTTGGGGAAGACAACTCCACCAGTAGCACGACGTCGTGGTGGTGGTGGAGCAGAGGTTCTCCGGCAGGGCTTCGCCAAGCTCAACTGAGGAGGAGGGGGTGTTGGAGAGGGGGAGGGCTGCACCTTGGATCAGGTGCTACTACCCTCCCTCCTCCCCTCTATTTATAGGGCTGAGGGGGAAGGGGGCCGGCCCCTCTAGATGAGATCTAGAGGGGGGTGGGGCGGCCAAGGGGAGGGGCTTGCCCCCCAAGCCAAGGGGGGCGCCCCCTTTAGTGTTTCCCCCCAACCCTAGGCGCATGGGCCCTAGGGGGATGGCGCCCAGCCCACTTAGGGGCTGGTTCCCTTCCACATACAGCCCATAGGGACCTCCGGGGCAGGTGGACCCTCCCGGTGGACCCCCGGAACCCCTTCGGTGGTCCCGGTACAATACCGACAAACCCCCGAATACTTCCGGTGACCGTATGATGACTTCCCATATATAAATCTTCACCTCCGGACCATTCCGGAACTCCTCGTGACGTCCGGGATCTTATCCGGGACTCCGAACAACACTCGGTAACCACATACTATTTCCCATAACAACTCTAGGGTCACCGAACCTGAAGTGTGTAGACCCTACGGGTTCGGGAATCATGCAGACATGACTGAGACATCTCTTCGGCCAATAACCAACAGCGGGGTCTGGATACCCATGTTGGCTCCCACATGTTACACGACGATCTCATCGGATGAAACATGAAGTCGAGGGTTCAAGCAATCCCGTATACAATTCCCTTTGTCAATCGGTACGCTACTTGCCCGAGATTCGATCGTCGGTATCCCAATACCTCGTTCAATCTCATTACCGGCAAGTCACTTTACTCGTTCTGTAATGCATGATCCCGTGACCAACTACTTAGTCACACTGAGCTCATTATGGTAATGTATTACCGAGTGGGCCCAGAGATACCTCTCCGTCATACGGAGTGACAAATCCCAGTCTCGATTTGTGCCAACCCAACAGACACTTTCGGAAATACCTGTAGTGCACCTTTATAGCCACCCAGTTACGTTGTGACATTTGGTACACCCAAAGCACTCCTACGGTATCTGGGAGTTTCACAATCTCATGGTCTAAGGAAATGATACTTGACATTAGAAAAGCTTTAGCAAACGAACTACACGATCTTGTGCTATGCTTAGGACTGGGTCTTGTCCATCACATCATTCTCCTAATGATGTGATCCCGTTATCAATGACATCCAATGTCCATAGTCAGGAAACCATGACCATCTGTTGATCAACGAGCTAGTCAACTAGAGGCTCACTAGGGACAATTTGTGGTCTATGTATTCACACATGTATTACAATTTCTGGTCAATATAATTATAGCATGAACAATAGACAATTATCATGAACAAGGAAATATAATAATAACCATTTTATTATTGCCTCTACGACATATTTCCAACCGTCTCTCACTTGCACTAGAGTCAATAATCTAGTTACATTGTGATGAATCGAACACCCATAGAGTTCCAGTGTTGATCATGTTTTGCTCGCGGAAGAGGTTTAGTCAACGGATCTGCGACATTCAGATCCGTATGCACTTCACAAATATCTATGTCTCCATCCTGAACATTTTCACGAATGGAGTTGAAGCGACGCTTGATGTGCCTGGTCTTCTTGTCAAACCTAGGCTCCTTGGCAAGGGCAATAGCTCCAGTGTTGTCACAGAAGAGAGTCATTGGGCCCAACGCATTGGGAATAACTCCTAGGTCGGTAATGAACTCCTTCATCCAGATTGCTTCATGTGCTGCCTCCGAGGCTGCCATGTACTCCGCTTCACATGTAGATCCTGCCACGACGCTTTACTTGCAACTACACCAGCTTACTGCCCCACCATTCAAAATATACACGTATCCAATTTGTGACTTGGAGTCATCCAGATCTGTGTCGAAGCTAGCATCGACATAACCCTTTAAGACGAGCTCTTTGTCACCTCCATAAATGAGAAACATATCCTTAGTCCTTTTCAGGCACTTCAGGATATTCTTGAACATTGTCCAGTGTTCCATGCCGGCATTACTTTGGTACCTCCCTACCAAACTTACGACAAGGTTTACATCAGGTCTGGTACACAACATGGCATACATAATAGACCCTATGGCAGAGGCATAGGGGATGACACTCATCTTTTCTCTATCTTTTGCTGTGGTCGGGCTTTGAGACGAGCTCAATTTCACAGCTTGCAATACAGGAAAGAACCCCTTCTTGGACTGATCCATATTGAACTTCTTCAATATCTTATCAAGGTATGTGCTTTGTGAAAGACCTATGAGGCGTCTCGATCTATCTCTATAGATCTTGATGCCTAATATGTAAGCAGCTTCTCCAAGGTCCTTCATTGAAAAACACTTACTCAAGTAGGCGTTTATGCTTTCCAAAAGTTCTATATCATTTCCCATCAATAGTATGTCATCCACATATAATATGAGAAATGCTACAGAGCTCCCACTCACTTTCTTGTAAACACGGGCTTCTCCATAAGTCTGCATAAACCCAAACACTTTGATCATTTCATCAAAGTGAATGTTCCAACTCCGAGATGCTTGCACCAACCCATAGATGGAGCACTGGAGCTTGCATAACTTGTTAGCATTCTTAGGATCGACAAAACCTTCCAGCTGCATCATATACAATTCTTCCTTAAGGAATCCATTAAGGAATGCCGTTTTGACGTCCATTTGCCATATTTCATAATCATAGAATGCGGCAATTGCTAACATGATTCAGACAGACTTCAGCTTCACTACGGCTGAGAAGGTCTCATCGTAGTCAACCCCTTGAACTTGTCGATAACCCTTAGTGACAAGCCGAGCTTTATAGATGGTAACATTACCATCCGCGTCCGTCTTCTTCTTAAAGATCCATTTATTTTCTATCGCTCGCTGATCATCGGGCAAGTCTGTCAAAGTCCATACTTTGTTTTCATACATGGATCCTATCTCGGATTGCATGGCTTCAAGCCATTTGTTGGAACCTGGGCCCACCATCGCTTCTTCATAGTTCGAAGGTTCACCGTTGTCTAATAACATGATTTCCAGGACAGGGTTGCCATACCATTCTGGTGTGGAACGTGTCCTTGTGGACCTTCGAAGTTCAACAGCAACTTGACCCAAAGTACCTTGATCATCATCATTAACTTCCTCTCTAGTCAGTGCAGGCACCACAGAAACATCTTCCTGAGCTGTGCTACTTTCCGGTTCAAGAGGCAGTACTTCATCAAGTTCAACTTTCCTCCCACTTACTTCTTTCAAGAGAAACTCTTTCTCCAGAAAGGATCCGTTCTTGGCAACAAAGATCTTGCCTTCGGATCTAAGGTAGAAGGTATACCCAATGGTTTCATTAGGGTATCCTATGAAGACACATTTTTTCGACTTGGGTTCGAGCTTTTCAGGTTGAAGTTTCTTGACATAAGCATCACATCCCCAAACTTTTAGAAATGACAGCTTAGGTTTCTTCCCAAACCATAATTCATACGGTGTTGTCTCAACGGATTTAGACAGTGCCCTATTTAAAGTGAATGTGGCTGTCTCTAAAGCATATCCCCAAAATGATAGCGGCAAATCGGTAAGAGACATCATAGATCGCACCATATCCAATAGAGTGCGATTACGATGTTCAGACGCACCATTACGCTGAGGTGTTCCAGGCGGTGTGAGTTGTGAAACAATTCCACATTTCCTTAAGTGCGTACCAAATTCGTGACTCAAATATTCTCCCCCATGATCTGATAATAAGAACTTTATTTTTCTGTCATGTTGATTCTCTACCTCACTCTAAAATTCCTTGAACTTTTCAAAGGTCTCAGACTTGTGTTTCATTAAGTAGACATACCCATATCTACTTAAGTCATCAGTGAGGGTAAGAACATAACGATAGCCACTGTGAGCCTCAATGCTCATTGGACCGCACACATTAGTGTGTATGATTTCCAACAAGTTAGTTGCTAGCTCCATTGTTCCAGAGAACGGAGTCTTGGTCATCTTTCCCATGAGGCATGGCTCGCATGTGTCAAATGATTCATAATCAAGAGACTCCAAAAGTCCATCTACATGGAGCTTCTTCATGCGTTTGACACCAATGTGACCAAGGCGGCAGTGCCACAAGTATGTGGGACTATCATTATTAACCTTACATCTTTTGGTATTCACACTATGAATATGTGTAACATCACGCTCGAGATTTAATAAGAATAAACCATTGACCAGTGGGGCATGACCATAAAATATATCTCTCATATAAATAGAACAACCATTATTCTCGGATTTAAATGAGTAGCCATCTCACATTAAACGAGATCCAGATACAATGTTCATGCTCAAAGCTGGCACTAAATAACAATTATTGAGGTTTAAAACTAATCCCGTAGGTAAATTTAGAGGTAAAGTGCCGACGGCGATCACATCGACCTTGGAACCATTCCCGACGTGCATCGTCACCTCGTCCTTCGCCAGTCTCCGCTTATTCCACAACTCCTGTTTTGAGTTACAAATATGAACAACCGCACCGGTATCAAATACCCAGGAGCTACTACGAGTACTGGTAAGGTACACATCAATAACATGTATATCAAATATACCTTTGGTGTTGCCGGCCTTCTTGTCCGCTAAGTACTTGGGGCAGTTCCGCTTCTAGTGACCGTTTCCCTTGCAATAAAAGCACTCAGTCTCAGGTTTGGGTGCATGCTTTGGCTTCTTCCCGGCAACTGGCTTACCGGGCGCGGCAACTCCCTTGCCGTCCTTCTTGAAGTTCTTCTTACCCTTGCCTTTCTAGAAACTAGTGGTTTTATTGACCATCAACACTTGATGTTCCTTTTTGATCTCCACCTCCGCCGATTTCAGCATTGAAAATACCTCAGGAATGGTTTTCACCATCCCCTGCATATTGAAATTCATCACAAAGCTCTTGTAGCTTGGTGGAAGTGACTGAAGGATTCTGTCAATGACCGCATCATCCGGGAGATTAACTCCCAGCTGAGACAAGCGGTTGTGCAAACCAGACATTTTGAGTTTGTGCTCGCTGACAAAACTATTCTCCTCCATCTTACAACTGTAGAACTTATCGGAGACTTCATATCTCTCGACTTGGGCATGAGCTTGGAAAACCATTTTCAGCTCTTGGAACATCTCATATGCTCCGTGCTGCTAAAAATGCTTTTGGAGCCCCGATTCTAAGCTGTAAAGCGTGCCGCACTGAACTAGGGAGTAATCATCACAATGCGACTACCAGGCGTTCATAACGTCTTGAGTTGCTGGGAAAACAGGTGCTTCACCTAGCGGTGCATCAATTATATATGCTTTCTTGGCAGCTATGAGGATGATCCTCAAGTTACGGACCCAGTCCTATAGTTGCTACCATCGTCTTTTAGCTTGGTTTTCTCTAGCAACGCGTTGAAGTTGAGGGCAACATTAGCATGGGACATTTGATCTACAAGACACATTGCAAAGATTTTTAGACTAAGTTCATGGTAATTAAGTTCATCTAATCAAACTATTTAATGAACTCCCACTCAGATAGACATCCTCTAGTCATCTAAGTGATACATGATCCGAGTCAACTAGGCCGTGTCCGATCATCACGTGAGACGGACTAGTCATCATCGGTGAACATCTTCATGTTGATCGTATCTACTATACGACTCATGTTCGACCTTTCGGTCTCTTGTGTTCCGAGGCCATGTCTGTACATGCTAGGCTCGTCAAGTCAACCTAAGTGTTTTGCGTGTGTAAATCTGGCTTACACCCGTTGTATGCGAACATTAGGATCTATCACACCCGATCATCACGTGGTTCTTCGAAACAACGAACCTTCGCAATGGTGCACAGTTAGGGCGAACACTTTCTTGAAATTTTATGAGGGATCATCTTATTTATGCTACCGTCGTTCTAAGCAAATAAGATGCAAAAACATGATAAACATCACATGCAATCAAATAGTGACATGATATGGCCAATATCATTTTGCTCCTTTTGATCTCCATCTTCGGGGCGCCATGATCATCATCGTCACCAGCATGACACCATGATCTCCATCATCGTGTCTTCATGAAGTTGTCTCGCCAACTATTACTTCTACTACTATGGCTAACGATTAGCAATAAAGTAAAGTAATTACATGGCGTTTTCATTGACACGCAGGTCATACAATAAATTAAGACAACTCCTATGGCTCCTGCCAGTTGTCATACTCATCGACATGCAAGTCGTGATTCCTATTACAAGAACATGATCAATCTCATACATCACATATATATCATTCATCACATCCTTTTGGCCATATCACATCACACGACATATGCTACAAGAACAAGTTAGACGTCCTCTAATTGTTGTTGCAAGTTTTTACGTGGCTGCTATAGGTTTCTAGCAAGAACGTTTCTTACCTATGCCAAAACCACAACGTGATATGCCAATTGCTATTTACCCTTCATAAGGACCCTTTTCATCGAATCTAATCCGACTAAAGTAGACAGACACCCGCTAGCTACCTTATGCAACTAGTACATGTCAGTCGGTGGAACCTGTCTCACGTAAGCGTACGTGTAAGGTCGGTCCGGGACGCTTCATCCCATGATGCCGCCGAATCAAGATAAGACTAGTAACAGCAAGTAAATTGACAAAATCGACGCCCACAACAACTTGTGTTCTACTCGTGCATAGAAACTACACATAGACCTAGCTCATGATGCCACTTTGGGGATCATTGCAAAAATTAAAAATTTTCTATGCATCACCAAGATCAATCTATGGAGAGACTAGCAACGAGAGAGAGGGGAGTGCATCTTCATACCCTTGAAGACCGCGAAATGGAAGCGTTGCAAAAACGAGGTTGGAGGAGTCGTACACGCAGCGATTCAGATCGCGGTCGATTCCGATCTAAGCACCGAACAACGGCGCCTCCGCGTTCAACACACATGCAGCCCGGTGACGTCTCTCGTGCCTTGATCCAGCAAGGAGGAGGGGGAGGTTGGGGAAGACAACTCCAGCAGCATCACGACGGCGTGGTGGTGGTGGAGCAGAGGTTCTCTGGTAGGGCTTCGCCAAGCTCAATGGAGGAGGAGGGGGTGTTGGAGAGGGGGAGGGCTGCGCCTTGCATCAGGTGCTGCTGCCCCTCCCTCCTCCCCTCTATTTATAGGGCGAAGGGGGAAGGGGGCCAGCCCCTATAGATGAGATCTAGAGGGGGGGGGCAAGGGGAGGGGGCTTGCCCCCCAAGCCAAGGGGGGCGTGCTACGTCTTGAGCTTGCGTTGGTTTTCCTTGAAGAGGAAACGGTGATGCAGCAATAGTAGCGTAAGTATTTCCCTCAGTTTTTGAGAACCAAGGTATCAATCCAGTAGGAGGCTCCTCAAAAGTCCCACACACCTACACAAACAAACAAAGAACTCGCAACCAACGCAATAAAGGGGTTGTCAATCCCTTCATGGCCACTTGCGAAAGTGAGATCTGATAGAGATAGTATGATAAGATAAATATTTTTTGGTATTTTATAATATAGATGCAAAAAGTAAAGATGCAAATAAAAGTAAATTGAAAGCTTATATGATAAAAGAGAGACCCGGGGGCCTTAGGTTTCACTAGTGGCTTCGATCAAGATAGCATAAGTATTACGGTTGGTGAACAAATAACTGTCGAGCAATTGATAGAAAAGCGAATAATTATGAGATTATCTAGGCATGATCATGTATATAAGCATCACGTCCGCGACAAGTAGACCGACTCTTGCCTGCATCTACTACTATTACTCCACACATCGACCGCTATCCAGCATGCATCTAGAGTATTAAGTTCGTAAGAATAGAGTAACGCATTAAGAAAGATGACATGATGTAGAGGGATAAACTCATGCAATATGATATAAAACTCATATTTTTATCCTCAATGGCAACAATACAATATGTGCCTTCCAACCCTTTCTGTCACTGGGTAAGGACACCGCAAGATTGAACCCAAAGCTAAGCACTTCTCCCATGGCAAGAAAGATCAATCTAGTAGGCCAAACCAAACTGATAATTTGAAGAGACTTGCAAAGATAACTCAATCATACATAAAATAATTCAGAGAAGATTCAAATATTTCTCATAGATAAACTTGATCATAAACCCACAATTCATCGGATCTCGACAAACACACCGCAAAAAGAGTTTACATCGAATAGATCTCCACAAGAGATGGGGAAAACATTGTATTGAGATCCAAAAAGAGAGAAGAAGCCATCTAGCTAATAAATATGGACCCGAAGGTCTGTGATAAACTACTCACAACTCATCGGAGGGGCTATGGTGTTGATGTAGAAGCCCTCCATGGTCGATTCCCCCTCCGGCGAACGCCGGTGAAGGCTCCAAATGGGATCTCGCGGATACAGAAGGTTACAGTGGTGGAAATTGTTTTTCGTTGGCTCCCCAGATGTTTTCGGGGTACATAGGTATATATAGGAGGAAGAAGTACGTCGGTGGCCACTCGAGGGGCCCAGGAGACAGGGGGCGCGCCCTATAGGGGTCGGCACGCCCTGCTATCTCCTGGCCGCCTTGTTTGCTTCTTGACTTGCACTCTAAGTTCTCCCGATCACGTTCGTTCCAAAAATCATGCTCCCGAAGGTTTCATTCCGTTTGGACTCCATTTGATATTCCTTTTCTTCGAAATACTGAAATAGGCAAAAAAACAGCAATACGGGCTGGGCCTCCGGTTAGTAGGTTAGTCCCAAAAATGATATAAATGTGTAAAATAAAGCCCATAAACATCCAAAAGGGGTAATATAATAGCATGGAACAATAAAAAATTATAGATACATTGGAGACGTATCAAGCATCCCCAAGCTTAATTCCTGCTGTCCTCGAGTAGGTAAATGGTAAAAACAGAATTTTTGATGTGGAATGCTACCTAGCATAATTCTCAAAGTAATTTTCTTCATTGTGGCATGAATGTTCAGATCCAAATGATTCAAGATAAAAGCTTATAAAACATAAAACTAATAATACTTCGAAGCATACAAACAAATAATCATGTCCTATCAAAATAACACAGCCAAAGAAAGCTTATCCCTACAAAATCATATAGTTAGGCCATGCTTCATTTTCATTACACAAAATACTCCCATCATGCACAACCCCGGTTTCAGCCAAGCAATTGGTTCATACTTTTTAATGCGCTTCAGCTTTTTCAACTCTTATGCAATACATGAGCGCAAGCCATGGACATAGCACTATGGTGGTATATGGTGGTGGTTGTGAGGACAAAAAAAGAGGGAGAAGATAGTCTCACATCAACTAGGCGTATTAATGGGTTATGGAGGTGCCCATCAATAGATATCAATGTGAGTGAGTAGGGATTGCCATGCAATGGATGCACTAGAGCTATAAATATATGAAATCTCAACAAAAGAAACTAAGTGGGTGTGCATCCAACTTGCTTGCTCACGAAGACCTAGGGCATTTTGAGGAAGCCCATCATTGGAATATACAAGCCAAGTTTTATAATGAAAAATTCCCACTTAGTATATGAAAGTGACAACATAGGAGACTCTCTATCATGAAGATCATGGTTCTACTTTGAAGCACAAGTGTGGAAAAAGAGATAGTAGCATTGTCCCTTATCTCTTTTTCTCTCATTTTTTTTCTTTCTTTCTTTTTTTTCCTTTGGCCTTTCTCCTTTTTTTTGGCCTTTTTCTTTTTTTTCTTTCTTTCTTTTTTTCTTTTTAAAGTCCGAAGTCTCATCCCGACTTGTGGGGGAATCATAGTCTTCATCATCCTTTCCTCACTGGGACAATGCTCTAATAATGAAGATCATCACACTTTTATTGATTTACAACTCAAGAATTACAACTCAAAATTAGAACAAGATATGACTCTATATGAATGCCTCCGGCGGTGTACCGGGATATGCAATGAATCAAGAGCGACATGTATGAAAATTATGAAGGTGGCCTTGCCACAAATACGATGTCAACTACATGATTATGCAAAGAGCAATATGACAATGATGAAGTGTGTCATAACAAACGGAACGGTGGAAAGTTGCATGCCAATGTATCTCAGAATGGCTATGGAAATGCCATAATAGGTAGGTATGGTGGCTGTTTTGAGGAAGGTAAATAATGGGTGCATGATACCGGCGAAAGTTGCGCGGTATAATAGAGGCTAGCAAAGTGGAAGGATGAGTGTGCGTATATCCATGGACTCACATTAGTCATAAAGAACTCATATACTTATTGCAAAAGTCTACTTGACCTCGAAGCAAAGTACTACTACGCATGCTCCTAGGGGAAGGGTTGTTAGGAGTTGATCATCGCGCTATCCCGACCTCCACTCATAAGGAAGGCAATTAAAAGAGCACCTCATGCAACAAATTTGTCACACAACTTTTACCATATGTGCATGCTACGGGACTTGCCAACTTCAACACAAGTATTTCTCAATTTCATAATTAGCCACTAGAATGACTCTAATATTACTACCTCTATATCTCAAAACAATTATCAAGCATCAAATTGATCATAGCATCCAATTCATTTCCTATGATAGTTTTTATTATACCCAACTTGGATGCCTACCATTCTAGGACCAATTTTATAACCATAGCAAATACCATGCTGTTCTAAAAGACTCTCAAAATAATATAAGTGAATCATAAGAGACTAGAAATTTCTTCAAAATTAAGCCACCGCCGTGCTCTAAAAGATATAAGTGAAGCACTAGAGCAAAAACTATCAAACTCAAAAGATATAAGTGAAGCACATAGAGTATTCTAGCAAATTCTAATCAAGTGGGCTTCTCCCAAAAGGTGTGTACATCAAGGATGATTGTGGTAAACTAAAAAGCAAAAACTAATATAATACACGACGCTCCAAGCAAAACACATATCATGTGGCGAATAAAAATATAGCTCCAAGTAAAGTTACCAATGAACGAAGACGAAAGAGGGGATGCCTTTCGGGGGCATCCCCAAGCTTAGGCTTTTGGCTATTCTTGAATATCTTGGGGTGCCTTGGGAATCCCCAAGCTTAGGCCCTTGCCACTCCTTATTCCATAGTCCATCAAAGCTTTACCCAAAACTTGAAAACTTCACAACACAAAACTCAACAGGAAATCTTATAAGCTCCGTTAGTGAAAGAAAACAAAACCACCACATAAGGTACTGTAATGAACTCATTCTTCATTTATTTTGGTGTTAAACCTACTGTATTCCAACTTCTCTCTGGTTTATAAACTATTTTACTAGCCATAGATGCATCAAAATAAGCAAACAACACACGAAAAACAGAATCTGTCAAAAACAGAACAATCTATAGCAATCTGTAATTAACGCAAACTTCTGGAACTCTACAAATCCTACCAAAATAGTAAATCCTGGCAAATTTGTCTATTGACCATCAGCAAAAAGATCAACACAAAAGCACATTTCTGTGATTTAACAAAATTAATTTCGTGCGCGCAAAGTTTCTGTTTTTCAGCAAAATCACATCAACTATGATCATAGGTTATCCTATAGGTTCTACTTGGCACAAACACTAATTAAAAGATAAAAACACATCTAAACAGAAAGTAGATGCAAAATTTATTACTAAACATGAACAAAAAGAAAAAACACAAATAAAATTGGGTTGCCTCCCAACTAGCGCTATCGTTTAACGCCCCTAGCTAGGCATAAAAGCGAAGATAGATCTAAGTAGTGCCATCTTTGGCACTCAATTCATAAGTAGCTCGCATGATAGATTCATAAGGTAATTTGACTTTCTTTCTTGGAAAGTGCTCCATGCCTTTCTTTAACGGAAAGGAATCTAATATTCCCTTCCTTCATATCAATAATCGCACCAATCGTTCTAAGGAAAGGTCTACCAAGAATAATAGGGCAAGAAAGATTGCAATCTATATCAAGAACGATAAAATCTACGGGCACCAAATTTCTATTTGCAACAATGAGAACATCATTGATCCTTCCCATTGGCTTTTTAATGGTGGAATCCGCAAGGTGCAAATTTAAAGCGCAATCATCAAGATCATGGAAACCTAGAATATCACATAAAGTTTTTGGAATTGTGGAAACACTAGCACCCAAATCACACAAAGCATAACACTCATGATCTTTAATTATAATCTTTATAGTAGGTTCCCACTCATCATTAAGTTTTCTAGGTATAGAAACTTCCAAATTAAGTTTTTCATCATAAGATTGCATCAAGGCATCAACGATATGTTTGGTAAAAGCTTTATTTTGACTATAAGCATGAGGAGAATTAACAACGGATTGCAACAAGGAAATACAACCTTCTAAAGAACAATTATCATAATGAAATTCCTTGAAATCCGAGATAGTGGGTTCAATACTATTTAAAGTCATGACCTCTCCAATCCCACTTTTACCAAATTTAGCATCAAGATCTAAAAATTCCGAATTCTTGGGAAGCCTTCTATCTAAAGTTGACTCATCTCCAGTCCCATTATTATCAAGATTCAAATTGCAAAACAAAGATCTAATAGGAGACACATCAATAACTTTAAGATTTTCATCATTATTTTCATTGAAACTAGAAGAACACACCTTTACAAAGCAATCTTTCTTAGCACGCAATCTAGCGGTTCTTTCCTTGCACTCATCAATGGAAATTC
The DNA here is from genome assembly GCF_002162155.2 of Triticum dicoccoides. Taxonomy (NCBI): domain Eukaryota; kingdom Viridiplantae; phylum Streptophyta; class Magnoliopsida; order Poales; family Poaceae; genus Triticum; species Triticum dicoccoides. The sequence continues at coordinate 206,176,339 of NC_041389.1, read as the reverse complement.
TCATTGCTTTGAGAGACTCATTGATATCATGCTTAGGAGGAGTAGATCTAAGTTTGAGAGAATCAACATCAAGCGAAAGTCTATCAACGTTCCTAGCCAAATCATTAACTTTCAGCAATTTTTCTTCAAGCAAAGCATTAAAATTCTTTTGAGAAATCATAAATTCTTTCTCACTATTCTCAAAATCATAGGGAATCTTATTAAAATTACCATAAGAATTATTGTAGGAATTTCCATAATTATTAGAGGAATTACTAGGGAACGGTCTAGAATTAAAGTTTCCTCTATAAGCGTTGTTTCCAAAACTATTCCTACCAACAAAATTCACATCCATAGATTCATTATTATTCTCAATCAAAGTAGACAAAGGCATATCATTGGGATCAAGAGGAGTATTTTTAGTAGCAAAAAACTTCATAAGTTCATCCATCTTTCCACTCAAAACATTGATTTCTTCTATAGCATGCACTTTTTTACTAGAAGATCTTTCGGTGTGCCATTGAGAATAATTAGCCATAATATTATCAAGAAGCTTTTTATCATATCCTAACGTGATTTCCATAAACGTGCCTCCCGCGGCCGAATCTAAAAGATTTCTAGAAGCAAAGTTCAAACCGGCATAAATTTTTTGTATGATCATCCATAAATTCAAACCATGAGTAGGGCAATTGCGAATCATCAATTTCATTCTTTCCCAAGATTGGGCAACATGCTCATGATCAAGTTGTTTAAAATTCATAATATCGTTCCTAAGATTGATAATCTTAGCGGGAGGAAAATACTTAGAGATAAAAGCATCTTTGCACTTGTTCCAAGAATCAATACTATTTTTAGGCAAAGACGAAAACCAAACTTTAGCACGATCTCTAAGTGAAAACGGAAATAACTTCAATTTAACAATATCATTATCCGTATCTTTCTTCTTTTGCATATCACACAAATCAACAAAGTTTTTTAGATGAGTAGCGGCATCTTCACTAGGAAGACCGGTGAATTGATCTTTCATAACAAGATTCAGCAAAGCAGTATTGATTTCGCAAGACTCAACATCATTAAGAGGAGCAATCAGAGTACTACGGAAATCATTATTATTGGTATTGGAGAAATCACACAATTTGGTATTATCTTGCGCCATGGCAACAACTAATTCAACACACAAGCAAACAGAAAAAGGCAAGCAAAAAAGAGAGGAGAAGATTGGGAAAGAGAGGGCGAATAAAACGACAAGGTTGAAGTGGGGGAGAGAAAAACGAGAGGCAAATGGAAAATAATGTAAATGCGAGGGAGATGAGTTTGTGATGGGTACTAGGTATGTCTTGACTTGAGCGAAGACCTCCCCGGCAACGGCGCCAGAAATCCTTCTTGCTATGTGTTGAGCTTGCGTTGGTTTTCCTTGAACAGGAAAGGGTGATGCAGCAATAATAGCATAAGTATTTCCCTCAGTTTTCGAGAAACAAGGTATCAATCCAGTAGGAGGCTCCTCAAAAGTCCCACGCACCTACACAAACAAACAAAGAACTCGCAACTAACGCAATAAAGGGGTTGTCAATCCCTTCATGGCCACTTGTGAAAGTAAGATCTGATAGAGATAGTATGATAAGATAAATATATTTTTGGTATTTTATAATATAGATGCAAAAAATAAAGATGCAAATAAAAGTAAATTGAAAGCTTATATGATAAAAGATAGACTCGGGGGCCATAGGTTTCACTAGTGGCTTCTCTCAAGATAGCATAAGTATTACGGTGGGTGAACAAATTACTGTCGAGCAATTGATAGAAAAGCGAATAATTATGAGATTATCTAGGCATGATCATGTATATAGGCATCACGTCCGCGACAAGTAGACCGACTCCTGCCTGCATCTACTACTATTACTCCACACATCGACCGCTATCTAGCATGCATCTAGAGTATTAAGTTCATAAGAACAGAGTAACACATTAAGAAATATGACATGATGTAGAGGGATAAACTCATGCAATATGATATGAACCCCATCTTTTTATCCTCGATGGCAACAATACAATACGTGCCTTGCAACGCTTTCTGTCACTGGGTAAGGACACTGCAAGATTGTACCCAAAGCCAGGCACTTATCCCATGGCAAGAAAGATCAATCTAGTAGGCCAAACCAAACTGATAATTCGAAGAGACTTGCAAAGATAACTCAATCATACGTAAAAGAATTCAGAGAAGATTCAAATATTTCTCGTAGATAAACTTGATCATAAACCCACAATTCATCGGATCACAACAAACACACCGCAAAAAGAGTTTACATCGAATAGATCTCCACAAGAGAGGGGGAGAACATTGTATTGAGATCCAAAAAGAGAGAAGAAGCCATCTAGCTAATAACTATGGACCCGAAGGTCTGTGGTAAACTACTCACAACTCATCGGAGGGGCTATGGTGTTGATGTAGAAGCCCTCCATGGTCGATTCCCCCTCCGGCGGAATGCCGGCGAAGGCTCCAAGATGGGATCTCGCGGATACAGAAGGTTACGGCGGTGGAAATTGTTTTTTGTTGGCTCCCCGGATGTTTTCGGGGTACGTAGGTATATATAGGAGGAAGAAGTACATCGGTGGCCGCTCGAGGGGCCCAGGAGACTGGGGGCATGCCCTATAGGGGTGGGCGCGCCCTGCTATCTCCTGGCCGCCTCGTTCGCTTCTTGACTTGCACTCCAAGTTCTCCGGATCACGTTCGCTCCAAAAATCAAGCTCATGAAGGTTTCATTCCGTTTGGACTCTGTTTGATATTCCTTTTCTTCGAAATACTAAAATAGGCAAAAAGACAACAATACGAGCTGGGCCTCCGGTTAGTAGGTTAGTCCCAAAAATGTTATAAATGTGTAAAGTAAAGCCCATAAACATCCAAATGGGGTAATATAATAGCATGTAACAATCAAAAATTATAGATACGTTGGAGACGTATCAGGGCACCCCCTTTAGGATTTGCCCCCAACCATAGGCGCATGGGCCCTAGGCGGGATGGGGCCCAATCCACTTAGGGGCTGGTTCCCTTCCACATACAGCCCATAGGGCACTCCGGGGCAGGTGGACCCCCGGAACCCCTTCGGTGGCCCGGTACAATACCGGCAAACCCCCGAATACTCCCGGTGACCGTAAGATGACTTCCCATATATAAACCTTCACCTCTGGACCATTCCGGAACTCCTCGTGACATCCGAGATCTTATCCGGGACTCCGAATAACATTCGGTAACCACATACTATTTCCCATAACAACTCTAGCGTCACCGAACCTTAAGTGTGTAGACTCTACGAGTTCGGGAATCATGCAGACATGACCGAGACATCTCTCCGGCCAATAACCAACAGCGGGATCTGGATACCCATGTTGGCTCCCACATGTTCCATGATGATCTCATCGAATGAACCACGATGTCGAGGATTCAAGCAATCCCGTATACAATTCCCTTTGTCAATCGGTACGTTACTTGCCAGAGATTCGATCGTCGGTATCCCAATACCTCATTCAATCTCGTTACCAGCAAGTCACTTTACTCGTTCCGTAATGCATGATCCCATGACCAACTACTTAGTCACATTGAGCTCATTATGATGATGCATTACCGAGTGGCCCCAGAGATACGTCTCTGTCATACGGAGTGACAAATTCCAGTCTCGATTCGTGCCAACCCTACAGACACTTTCGGAAATACCTGTAGTGCACCTTTATAGCCACCCAGTTACGTTGTGACGTTTGGTACACCCAAAGCATTCCTACGGTATCTGGGAGTTGCACAATCTCATGGTCTAAGGAAATGATACTTGACATTAGAAAAGCTTTAGCATACGAACTACACGATCTTGTGCTATGCTTAGGATTGGGTCTTGTCCATCACATCATTCTCATAATGATGTGATACCGTTATCAATGACATCCAATGTCGATAGTCAGGAAACCATGACCATATGTTGATCAACAAGCGAGTCAACTAGAGGCTCACCAGGGACATGTTGTGGTCTATGTATTCACACATGTATTACAGTTTCCGGTCAATACAATTATAGCATGAACAATAGACAATTATCATAAACAAGGAAATATAATAATAACCATTTTATTATTGCCTCTAGGGCATATTTCCAACACAGTAGCCCGTGGAGGCTGGAGCCAGGTAGTAGACAGTGGATGAATAGTAGTCCGTGGAGTCCCGTTTTGCGGTACGCTACACCCCTCCTGATGAATAGGACCCCCGTTTCGACCGTAGGAGGTCGAAGAGAAGTCCGTTTCCTCTGTTTTGCGGTACGCCACACCCCTCCCGATGAATAGGACCCTGTTTCGACTGTAGGAGGTGGAAGAGAAGTCCGTTTCCTTTGTTTTCTGGTACGCCAGACCCCTCCTGGTGAACAGGATCTTGTTTCGACCGTAGGCAGTCGAACAGAAGGCCGTTTCCTTCGTTCTGCGGTACGTCAGGCCATGTTTCGACTGTTCTGTGGAAGCCGGTTGGCTCCCAATGAACAGGACACATTCCGTTGCCTCCAGATGAACAAGACGTCGCAGTTTCTCCGTTTCGACCCAGCCGGTTGGCTGCCGATGAACAGGACGCCTTCGCTGCTCTCTGTTGCCTCTTCATGTACACGAGCCCTGGCCGTACGTATGCACGAGTAGGCGTTCGAGACCCCGCCTGTATTGACGTATGTGGACGTATTTACTTTCTTGCACCCTGGTTGTACGTACGTGTACATGATATTGACGGGACTGCATGACATGCTACATCCGTGCCTCTACTACGACACGTGCCCTTCCTTACTCGGCCATGGTTCATCGCTGCAGCCTACAGACAGACAGATCGACCAGTATGTACGTACATGTTCGCTACCAGAATGACAACGCTTCGACCAGGTGGGTCCTGACTGTCAGGGAGGATAAGTAGGCACTTCCTTGCGTGCGAAGTTATTGCTGGTGGGTCCTAGCTGTTAGGGGGAGAATCATTTTTTTGTCCGTAATATGGACATAGTTCCTTGCATGCGAAGATGTAGCTAGTGGGTCCCAGCAGTCAGGGGGGAAACATTTTTTTCGTGAAATACGATGGCCTGTCCAGTGGGTCCCTATTGTCAAGTGGAGGAATAATTATTTTACGCGTAATAAGGTTGCACTTCCTTGCTGCGGCCGTGGATCCAGCTGTTAGCCTCTCCACATACAGTACTCTTCCGATGGAAGTCGTTCCTTGACCACATGGACCACGCCGCGCCGAGAGCATCAAGGCAGTGGACGACGGCGAGGACTAGGAAGGGGAAGACGCGACAGTGGATGCCCATGCAAAGAGGAGTACGAGGGTTGACTGGTTCGGGTACGGTGTGAGGCTGCCGTCGCCGCAGAATAACAGGGGGTGTGGGTGAGTAGAAGGATGGCCTAGCCAGCGGTGGGAGTAGTGGTGGGCGGTGAGGTCTCCGCGGCAGCACATCCCACCACGAGAGGCAGGAGCACGTGGTGGTTTGGACGACTGGAGCAAGAAAATCAGAGGTTGAAGAAGCAGGATTACCGTTGGATGTTAACAATCCAATGATCACTGGTGATAGAATCATTTGTTGACTAAGTTGACAACGCCCTCCATACGCGTCAACTTAGTAGGGACACAAGTCAGCCTCCAAATCTGGTGGGCCTGAACTATCATGGGAGTACTCGTTATTTTTCTCTTAATAAGGAGGCACTTCCTTCCGTGCCAAGATATAGCTGGTGGGTCTCAGCTGTCATTGGGTGGATTCATTATTTTTGGCATAATAAGGTGGTACTTGCTTTCCTGCGGCCATGGACCATGTGGGTCCCAACTGTCAGCCTCTCCATGTATATCCCTCTTCCGATGTTGTCGTTTGTTGACAATGCCATACCGAGAACACCAGCGCGATGGACGACAGTGAGACCTAGAGGTGGCGAAGCCACAACAGTGGAGGGACGTGGGTGAGTAGAGGGATGTCATGTCCAGCGGTGAGAGTAGTAGGGGGTGAGGCCTACACGGCAGCACAGCCGGCCATGGGAGGCGGGAGCAGGCGGTCCCGCCGGCACTAGATTTGGCGGCTGGAGCAAGAAGACCAGAGATTGAAGAAGCATGATGGCCATTGGATTGACATCCAACAGTTACGTCCACTAGAATCGTTTGTTGATATGCATAATAAGTAAGAAAAATCTTGCATACACGTCAACTTAATAGGCCCACAAGTCAGACCATTACCTATTTTTAAATAATTTACAGCTCATTGCAACTTCTTATGCAATTTATTGCAATCTGTTTTTTTGTTGGCCAGGGACAGGGTTAAAAATTTAAACAAAATTTCACATATTTTGATGGGGTCCAAACTATTTTTAATACCAAAATTTTGAGCCAGATTTAAAGTATTTTGAAGATATATTTAGATTAGGTTAAAGCCCAGTGAAACTGGAATCTGAAAATGTGAAAAAATTCAGGAATTATAAAGTAATTGCCAATTTGTCGTCTGTTTTTTATATTTACAGCCCATTTCATATTACTTTCAAGATTTTCAGCCGTCTTGAAAGAGTTGCAGCCCATCAGGACATAGAAAAATAAGTAGGCTTGGATTGGGTATTCTTCAGAAAAAATAAACTGGGCTCATTTTCACAAAGAAAAAATAGCTGGGCTGGTCATGTGATGAACGTAAAATATAAGCCTGGGCTAGACGGTCCACAACCCAGTTGAAACCCTGTTCCATCTCAACAATAACAAAAAAAATACTGCTCGAGCAGCTACATCCCAGGTGTTAGCCGATCTTGTGTTGTTCTCTTGTTATTGACTATATACCCTGAAAATGTCGTGGGTCCCAGATGTCAGGAAACCAATAGGAGGAAGCATTTTCTTTTTCTATACGCTGACAATGGAGTATATATAACAAAAAATGAGGAACTTCCTTGCGTACGACCATGTACATGGTGGGCCCCTACTATCATCCTTTCCATGTACAGTCCTCTCCCGATTCCTCTTGTTTGTTGACCATGTTGACAACCTGAGAGGGCGGTGCCGCGACGAGCGCACCAAAGCACGTGGAGGATGACGGCGAGGCCTCAAACATCAGCGTTAACGATTTATGAGATGATGGGACGATGACGACCCACAAGTGTAGGGGATCTATCGTAGTCCTTTCGATAAGTAAGAGTGTCGAATCCAACAAGGAGCAGAAGGAAATGACAAGCGGTTTTCAGTAAGGTATTTTCTGCAAGTACTGAAATTATCGGTAACAGATAGTTTTGTGATAAGGTAATTCGTAACGGGTAACAAGTAACAAGAGTAAATAAAGTGCAGCAAGATGGCCCAGTCCTTTTTGTAGCAAAGGACAAGCCTGGACAAGTTCTTATATAGAGAAAAGCGCTCCCGAGGACACATGGGAATTATCGTCAAGCTAGTTTTCATCACACTCATATGATTCACGTTCATTACTTTGATAATTTGATATGTGGGTGGACCGGTGCTTGGGTACTGCCCTTTCTTGGACAAGCATCCCACTTATCATTAACCCCTATTGCAAGCATCCGCAACTACAAAAGAAGTATTAAGGTAAACCTAACCATAGCATGAAACATGTGGATCCAAATCAGCCCCTTACGGAGCAACACATAAACTAGGGTTTAAGCTTCTGTCACTCTAGCAACCCATCATCTACTTATTACTTCCCAATGCCTTCCTCTAGGCCCAAATAATGGTGAAGTGTCATGTAGTCGACGTTCACATAACACCACTAGAGGAGAGACAACATACATCTCATCAAAATATCGAACGAATACCAAATTCACATGACTACTTATAGCAAGACTTCATCCATGTCCTTGGGAACAAACGTAACTACTCACAAAGCATATTCATGTTCATGATCATAGGGGTATTAATATGCATTAAGGATCTGAACAAATGATCTTCCACCGAATAAACCAACTAGCATCAACTACAAGGAGTAATGAACACTACTAGCAACCCACAGGTACCAATATGAGGTTTTGGGACAAAGATTGGATACAAGAGATGAACTAGGATTTGAGAGGAGATGGTGCTGGTGAAGATGTTGATGGAGATTGACCCCCTACCAATGAGAGGATCGATGGTAATGACGATGGTGATGATTTCCCCCTCCCGGAGGGAAGTTTCCCCGGCATAACAGCTCCACCAGAGCCCTAGATTGGTTCCGCCAAGGTTCCGCCTCGTGGCGGTGGAGATTTGTCCCGAAAGCTTGCTTCTAATTTTTTTCCAGGGTAAAAGACTTCATATAGTAGAAGATGGTCACTTGAAGGCTTCCAGGGGGCCCACGAGGCAGGGGGCGTGCCCCCAACCTCGTGGCCAGGGTGTGGGCCCCCTCTGTTATTTCTTCCGCTCAGTATTTTTTGTTAAATCCAAAAATGACTTTTGTGGAGTTTCAGGACTTTTGGAGCTATGCAGAATAGGTCTATAATATTTGCTCCTTTTCCAGCCCAGAATCCCAGCTGCCGGAATTCTCCCTCTTCATGTAAACCTTGTAAAATAAGAGAGAATAGGCATAAGTATTGTGACATAACGTGTAATAACAGTCCATAATGCAATAAATATCGATATAAAAGCATGATGCAAAATGGACGTATCAACTCCCCCAAGCTTAGACCTCGCTTGTCCTCAAGCGGAAGCCGATATCGAAAAATATGTCCACATGTTTAGAGGTAGAGGTGTCGATAAAATAAAATACGGACATGAGGGCATCATGATCATTCTTATAACAGCAACATAAATATATTTTGTCATATGATTTCTTATGCTCAAGTAATAATCTATCCACAATGTCAAGTATGAATCAGAAACTTCACTGAGAACCAACAAACTATGATCTCGGTCATTGAAGCAATTGTAATTTATCATAACATCTGAAAGAGTCAATATAAGAGCTTTTCAGCAAGTCCACATACTCAACTATCATCTAGTCTTTCACAATTGCTAACACTCACGGAATACTTATGGGTATGGAGTTTTAATCGGACACAGAGAAAGATAGGGGCTTATAGTGTTGTCTCCCAACCTTTTACCTCAAGGGTAATGCCAACAATAATAGTTCATGCTAACTTACATCCAATTGGATACATATATCAGGATCTTTCCAACACGAGGTGCTTGCCAAAGGATAAAATGTAAAAAAAGGAAATGTGAAGATCACCATGACTCTTAATGTAAGACAAGAAGTAAAAGGTAGGCCCTTCGCAGAGGGAAGCAGAGGTCGTCATGTGCTTTTTGGTTGGATGCACGAAATCTTAATGCAAAAGAACGTCACTTTATATTGCCACTTGTGATACGGACCTTTATTATGCAGTCCGTCGCTTTTATTACTTCCATATCACAAGATCGTATAAAGCTTATTTTCTCCACACTAATAAGTCATACATATTTAGAGAGAAATTTTTATTGCATGCAACATGGCAACTTACTTGAAGAATCTTACTCAATCCATAGTTAGATATGGTGGACTCTCATGGCAAAACTGGGTTTAAGGATATCTAGAAGCACAAGTAGTATTTCTACTTGGTGCAAGGAATTTGTCTAGCATGAGGGGGAGAGGCAAGCTCAACATGTTGGATGATCCATGGCAATATACTTTAATTTAGATATGAGAAAACATAACCCATTACGTTGTCTTCCTTGTCCAACATCAAATCTTTAGCATGTCATACTTTAATGAGTGCTCACAATCATAAAAGATGTCCAAGACAGTATATTTATATGTGAGAACCTCTCTTTCTATATTACTTCCTATTAATTGCAATGATGACCAAAACTATGTTTGCCAACTCTCAACAACTTTTAATCATCATACTCTTTGTATGTGAAGTCAGTACTCTCCATAAGATCAATATGATTTCTTTTATTTCTTTTTACCCTTTTTATTCCCTTGAGATCATAGCAAGATAGCAAAGCCCTTGACTCAACACTAATCTTTATTATATATAGCTCACGGACTCGATTACATAGAGGGATCAAAAGGCAAAACTCAAAATTAAATCATACCAAAACTTTATTCTACTAGATCAAGATATTACTAAAAGGATCGAACTAAGTAAAACGTTAAAGATAGGAGTGTGATGGTGATACGATACCGGGGCACCTCCCCCAAGCTTGACAGTTGCCGAGGGGAGTGCCCATACCCATGTGTTTATTTCTCCTTCTTTGGAGGTGGTGATAATGGAGTTGTTGATGATGTAGGCTTCTTCCTTAATTTGCGCTTGAGAATGGAATTTTGCTCCCTTAGATCATCGATCTCCTTCTCAAGGCTTAATATCCTTTTGTATAGTTCCTGTTTGTTCTCCTGCAAGAGACGAAAAGGGATAAACTCGATCTTAGGTTTCTTTGCTCTATTAGGGAGACTTGACTTTTTAAACTCGACATGGATGTCCCCAGGTTGAGGTAATGGGACTTCATCCTCATCTGAGCTCACCTCCTCCTTTTCCTTAGGATCGTAGTCTTCTTCTTCCTCAGTGGTCCAACCATAATGCTCCAAGTCCCCGTAGACCCTAGGGTCTGCAAGGAAATCAGCCATATAGCTTTCTCCCTCCGAATCCCGGGAAGACATATTGCTCTAATCTGCGGCAGAAATAGCTCGAAACAAAGACAGAAGATATTTGCATGATACGGTGGTCAAAACCTTCGGGAGATTATATAATGAATTTTTACCAACCAAAAGAAGTATCGTGCAAGAAAACGGAGTTCGGAGAGCACACGAGGTGCCCACGAGGCAGGGGGCGTGCCTAGGGGGGTTGGGTGTGCCCTCCACCCTCGTGGATGCCTCGTGTCCTTCCCGGACTACTTCTTATTTTCCTATTTTCTTAAATATTTCAAAACGGATAAAAATTGCTATTAGAACTGTTTTGGAGTCGGTTTACTTACCGTACCACATACCTATTCCTTTTCGGAGTCTGAAATGTTCTGGAAAGTGTCCCTTATGTATTCCTCCAGGGATACGGTTTCAATAACATTAGTTTCAACATTTATAGGATTACCTGAGATATAATGTTTGATTCTTTGACCGTTCACCACCTTTGGATTCGTGCCTTCGAAGTTGTTGATTTTTATGGCACCGGAATGATAGACCTCCTCGATGACGTAAGGCCCTTCCCATTTAGAGAGAAGTTTTCCTGCAAAAAATCTTAAATGAGAGTTGAAAAGCAAAACATAATCACCCACATTAAACTCACGCTTTTGTATCCTTTTGTCATGCCACCTTTTAACTTTTTTTTAAAACAGTTTGGCATTCTCATAGGCCTGGGTTCTCCACTCATCAAGTGAGCTAATGTCAAATAGCCTCTTCTCACCAGCAAGTTTGAAATCATAATTGAGCTCTTTAATGGCCCAATATGCCTTATGTTCTAGTTCAAGAGGTAAATGACATGCTTTTCCATAAACCATTTTATATGGAGACATACCTATAGGATTCTTATATGCAGTTCTATAAGCTCATAATGCATCATCAAGTTTCCTGGACCAATTCTTTCTAGATCTATTGACAGTCTTTTGCAAAATTAATTTGAGCTCTCTATTACTCAGCTCTACTTGACCACTAGACTGTGGGTGATATGGAGATGAAATTCTATGATTAACATCATACTTAGCAAGCATTTTATGAAAGGCACCATGAATAAAATGTGAATCACCATCAGTCATTAAGTATCTAGGGACTCCAAACCTCAGGAAAATAACTTCTTTAAGCATTTTAACAGAGGTGTTATGATCGACACTACTAGTTGGAATAGCTCCTGCCCACTTAGTAACGTAATCAACATCAACTAAAACATGTGTATACCCATTAGAGGAAGGGAACGGTCCCATATAATCAAAGCCCCAAACATCAAATGGTTCAATAACGAGAGAAAATAATTCATAGGCATTTATTGACGTCTACTAATATTACCAATTCTTTGACATTCATCACAAGACAAGACAAACTTACGGGCATCCTTGAAGAGATTAGGCCAATAAAAACGGATTGCAATACCTTATGTGCAGTTCTATCTCTAGCGTGGTGTCCATATGCCTCGGAGTGACACTTGCGTAGGATCTGTTCCTGTTCATTCTCAGGTACACAACGTCTAATAACACCATCTACTCCTTCTTTTTAAAGGTGTGGGTCATCCCAGAAGTAATGTCTTAAATCATAGAAAAACATTTTCTTTTGCTGGTATGTGAAACTAGGTGGTATAAATTTAGCAACAATGTAATTAGCATAATCATCATACCATGGATCATTATGAGAAGCATTTATGACAGCTAATTGTTCATCAGGGAAGCTATCATCAATAGGTAGTGGGTCATCAAGAACATTCTGTAACCTAGACAAGTTGTCTGCAACGAGGTTCTCAGCTCCCTTTCTATAAATAATATGCAAATCAAATTCTTGTAGCAAGAGAATCCATCTAATAAGTCTAGGTTTAGCATCTTTCTTTTCCATAAGATATTTAATAGCAGCATGATCAGTGTGAATAGTTACTTTACAATCAACAATATAAGGTCTGAACTTATCACAAGCAAATACAACTGCTAAAAATTCTTTTTCAGTAGTAGCATAATATCTCTGGGCACTGTCTAAAGTTTTACTAGCATATTGAATAACATTTAGTTTCTTATCAACTCTTTGTCCTAGAACAGCACCTACAACATAATCATTAGCATCACACATAATTTCAAAAGGTAGATTCCAATCAGGTGGCTGAACAATAGGTGCAGAAATCAAAGCTTTCTTAAGTATTTCAAATGCTTTTACACAATCATCATCAAAGACAAAAGGAATATCTTTTTGTAAGAGATTAGTCAGAGGCCTAGAAATTTTAGAGAAGTCCTTAATGAACCTCCTATAAAAACCGACATGACCAAGGAAATTTCTTATCCATTTAATGTCCTTGGGACACGGCATCTTTTCAATAGCATCAACCTTAGCTTTATCAACTTCAATACCTCTTTCAGAAATTTTATGCCCCAAGACAATACCTTCATTAACCATAAAGTGGCACTTCTCCTAATTCCAGACGAGACTAGTATCAAAACTCGATCAAGGTCGCTCAATCAATCATCAAAAGAAGACCCATAAACGGAGAAATCATCCATGAAAACCTCACAAATCTTTTCACAAAAGTCAGAGAATATAGCCATCATGCATCTTTGAAAGGTCGCAGGTGCATTACATAAACCAAAATGCATATGCTATAAGCAAAAGTACCGAAAGGGCAAGTAAAAGTGGCCTTTTCTTGATCCTCTGCTGACACAGGTATTTGAGAGAAACCAGAGTAACCATCTAGAAATCAAAAATGTGTATGTTTAGATAATCTTTCTAGCATTTGATCAATAAAAGGTAGAGGGTAATGATCCTTTTTAGTAGCTTTATTTCACTTACGGAAATCAATTACCATCCTATAACCTGTAATAATTCTTTGCGGGATCAATTCATCTTTATCATTAGGAACAACAGTAATACCTCCCTTCTTAGGGACACAATGGACAGGGCTTACCCACTGACTATCAGCAACAGGATAAATTATACCTACTTGTAGGAGCTTTAGTATTTCCTTTCTTACCACTTCTTTCATCTTAGGATTTAATCATCATTGGTGATCAATAACTGGTTTTGCGTCTTTCTCCAAATTTATCTTGTGCTGACATAAAGTGGGACTAATGCCCTTAAGATCATCAAGAGTATATCCAATAGCAGCATGGTGCTTCTTCAGAGTTTTCAATAATCTTTCCTCTTGCTGCTCTGAAAGGTTAGCACTAATAATAACATGATATATCTTCTTTTCATCAAGATAAGCATATTTAAGGCACTACAAAAAAATACACTTCCGTGATGATACGTGTTTGTCACAATAGGTCGCGTTTTTTGTCATGCATGTACATCCATGACGATTTTATGACAGAATCAAGATAGTCATACCTGTGCTGTCGTAGAAGTGTTCCATGACATTACCAAAATTATCATCATGGAAGTGTCCACTTCCATGATGATAAATCGTGCGTCACAGAAGTGCTTTCATCAAGGGAAACCGACACGTGGCATCCACCGTAACGGAACGCCGTTAAGCTATCGGGTCGGGTTTTGGATCCAATAACCCGTTAACAGCCCGAACCAATGGGAAATTTCCACGTGTAAATTTTTGATTGGCCGAAGGGAACACCTGTCAGCTTGTCAGTGGGCCAGATGTCGCCCGTCCATTGGAGGAGAAATGCCTATGCACTACAAAAAAATGCACTTCCGTGATGATACGTGTTTGTCACAGTAGGTCGCGTTTTTTGTCATGCATGTACATCCATGACGATTTTATGACAGAATCAAGATAGTCATACCTGTGCTATCGTAGAAGTGTTCCATGACATTACCAAAATTATCATCACGGAAGTGTCCACTTCCATGACGATAAATTGCGCGTCACAGAAGTGCTTTCATCAAGGGTGACCAACACGTGGCATCCACCGTAACGGAATGCCGTTAAGCTATCGGGTCGGGTTTCGGATCCGATAACCCGTTAACAGCCCCGACTAATGGGGATTTTCCACGTGTAAATGTTGGGGAACGTAGTAATTTCAAAAAAATTCCTACGCACACGCAAGATCATGGTGATGCATAGCAATGAGAGGGGAGAGTGCTGTCCACTTACCCTCGTAGACCGAAAGTGGAAGCGTTATGACAACACGGTTGATGTAGTCGTACGTCTTCACGATCTGACCGATCCAAGTACCGAATGTATGGCACCTTCGAGTTCAGCACACGTTCAGCTCGATGACGATCCCCGGACTCCGATCCAGCAGGGTGTCGGGGATGAGTTCCGTCAGCACGACGGTGTGGTCACGATGATGATGTTCTACCGACGCAGGGCTTCGCCTAAGCACCGCAACGATATGACCGAGGTGGAATATGGTGGAGGGGGGCACCGCACACGGCTAAGGAACGATCACGAAGATCAACTTGTGTGTCATGAGGTGCCCCCTACCCCCGTATATAAAGGAGCAAGGGGGGAGGCAGCCGGCCTAGGGAGGACGCGTGCCAAGGGGATTCCTACTCCCACCGGGAGTAGGACTCCTTCTTTCCTAGTCCAACTAGGAGAAGGGGGGAAAGGAGGGGAGTGGAGAAGGAAGGGAGAGGGGGACCGCGCCCAAAACCCCTTGTCCAATTCGTACTGGGCTTGGGAGGGGCGCGCGCCACCTCCTGGCTCCTTCCCACTAAGTCCCATTAAGGCCCAATACTCTTCCCCGTATTCTCGTAACTCCCCGGTACTCCGAAAAATAGCCGAATCACTCGGAACCTTTCCGATGTCCGAATATAGTCGTCCAATATATCGATCTTTACGTCTCGACCATTTCGAGACTCCTAGTCATGTCCCCGATCTCATCCGGGACTCCAAACTCCTTCGGTACCTCAAAACTCATAAACTCATAATAAAACTGTCATCGAAACCTTAAGCGTGCGGACCCTACGGGTTCGAGAACTATGTAGACATGACCGAGACACGTTTCCGGTCAATAACCAATAGCAGAACCTGGATGCTCATATTGGCTCCTACATATTCTACGAAGATCTTTATCGGTCAAACCGCATAACAACAGACGTTGTTCCTTTTGTCATCGGTATTTTACTTGCCCGAGATTCGATCGTCGGTATCTCAATACCTAGTTCAATCTCATTACCGGCAAGTCTCTTTACTCGTTACGTAATGCATCATCCTGCAACTAACTCATTAGTCACATTGCTTGCAAGGCTTATAGTGATGTGCATTACCGAGAGGGCCCAGAGATACCTCTCCGACAATCGAAGTGACAAATCCTAATCTCGAAATACGCCAACTCAACATGTACCTTCGGAGACACCTGTAGAGCTCCTTTATAATCACCCAGTTATGTTGTGACGTTTGGTAGCACAGGAAGTGTTCCTCCGGTAAACGGGAGTTGCATAATCTCATAATCATAGGAACATGTATAAGTCATGAAGAAAGCAATAGCAACATACTAAACGATCAAGTGCTAAGCTAATGGAATGGCTCAAGTCAATCACATCATTCTCCTAATGATGTGATCCCGTCAATCAAATGACAACTCATGTCTATGGTCAGGAAACTTAACCATCTTTGATTAACGAGCTAGTCAAGTAGAGGCATACTAGTGACACTATGTTTGTCTATGTATTCACACATGTATTATGTTTCCGGTTAATACAATTCTAGCATGAAATAAACATTTATCATGATATAAGGAAATAAATAATAACTTTATTATTGCCTCTAGGGTATATTTCCTTCAGTCTCCCACTTGCACTAGAGTCAATAATCTAGTTCACATCACCATGGGATTTAACACCAATATTCACATCTGTATGTGATTAATACCCATAGTTCACATCGTCATGTGATCAACACCCAAAGGGTTTACTAGAGTCAATAATCTAGTTCACATCGCTATGTGATTAACACCCAAAGAGTACTAAGGTATGATTATGTTCACATCACCCAACACCCAAAGCGTATATTCCAACTCCGAGATGCTTGCACCGGTCCATAGATGGATTGTTGGAGCTTGCACATTTTGTTAGCACCTTTAGGATTGACAAAACCTTCTAGTTGCATCATATACAACTCTTCTTTAAGAAAACCATTAATGAATGCAGTTTTTACATCCATTTGCCAGATTTATAAAATGTGGCAATTGCTAACATGATTCGGACATACTTAAGCATCACTACAGTTGATAAAATCTCATTGTAGTCAACACCTTGAACTTGTCAAAAACCTTTTTGTGACAAGTCGAGCTTTGTAGATAGTAACACTACTATCAACGTCCGTCTTCCTCTTGAAGATCCATTTATTTTCTATGGATTGCTGATCATCGGGCAAGTCCACCAAAGTCCACACTTTTTTCTCATACATGGATCCTATCTCAGATTTCATGGCCTCCAGCCATTTCACGGAATCTGGGCTCATCACCGCTTCCTCATAGTTCGTAGGTTCATCATGGTCTAGTAACATGACTTCCAGAATAGGATTACCGTACCACTCTGGTGCGGATCTTACTCTGGTAGACCTACGAGGTTCAGTAGAAACTTGATCTGAAGTTTCATGATCAATATCATTAGCTTCCTCACTAATTGGTGTAGTTGTCACAGGAACCGGTTCTTGTGATGGACTACTTTCCAATAAGGGAGCAGGTACAGTTACCTCATCAAGTTCTACTTTCCTCCCACTCACTTGTTTCGAGAGAAACTCCTTCTCTAGAAAGGATCCGAATTTAGCAACAAAAATCTTGCCCTCAGATCTGTGATAGAAGGTGTACCCAATAGTCTCTTTTGGGTATCCTATGAAGACACATTTCTCCGATTTGGGTTCGAGCTTATCTGGTTGAAGTTTCTTCACATAAGCATCGCAGCCCCAAACTTTAAGAAACGACAACTTTGGTTTCTTGCCAAACCACAGTTCATAAGGCGTCGTCTCAACGGATTTTGATGGTGCCCTATTTAACCTGAATGCAGCTGTCTCTAATGCATAACCCCAAAACGATATTGGTAAATCGGTAAGATACATCATAGATCACACCATATCCAATAAAGTGCGGTTACGATGTTCGGACACACCATAACGCTATGGTGTTCCAGGTGGCGTGAGCTGTGAAACTATTCCTCATTGTTTTATATGAAGGCCAAATTCTTAACTCAATTATCTCCTCTACAATCAGATTGTAGAAACTTTATTTTCTTATTACGAGGATTCTCCACTTCCCTTCTGAAATTCTTTGAACTTTTCAAATGTTTCAGACTTATGTTTCATCAAGTAGATATACCCATATCTGCTCAAATCATTTTGTGAAGGTCAGAAAATAACGATACTTGCCACGAGCATCAATACTCATTGGATCGCATACATCGGTATGTATTATTTCCAATAAGTCAGTAGCTTGTTCCATTGTTTCAGAGAACGGAGTTTTAGTCATCTTGCCCAAAAGGCACGGTTCGCAAGCATCAAATGATTCATAACCAAGTGATTCCGAAAATCCATCTTTATGGAGTTTCTTCATGCGCTTTACACCGATATGACCCAAATGGCAGTGCCACAAATAAGTTGCACTATCATTATTAACTTTGCATCTTTTGGCATCAATATTATGAATATGTGTATCACTACGATCGAGATGCAACAAACTATTTTCATTGGGTGTATGACCATTTGAGGGTTTTATTCATGTAAACAGAACAACAATTATTCTCTGACTTTAAACGAATAACCGTATTGCAATATACATGATCAAATCATATTCATGCTCAACGCAAACGCCAAATAACATTTATTTAGGTTTAACACTAATCCTGAAAGTATAGGGAGTGTGCGATGATGATCATATCAATCTTGGAACTACTTTCAACACTCATCGTCACTTCCCCTCAACTAGTCTCTGTTTATTCTGTAACTCCTGTTTCGAGTCACTAATTTTTAGCAACTGAACAAGTATCAAATACTCAGGGGCTACTATAAACACTAGTAAGGTACACATCAATAACCTGTATATCAAATATACCCTTGTTTAATTTGCCATCCTTCTTATCCACCAAATATTCAGGGCATTTCCGCTTCCAGTGACCATTTCTTTTGCAGTGTAAGCACTCAGTTTCAGGCTTTGGTCCAGCTTTGGTCTTCTTCACGGGAGTGACAACTTGTTTGCCATTCTACTTGAAGTTTCCCTTTCTTTCCCTTTGCCCTTTTCTTGAAACTAGTGGTCTTGTCAATCATGAACACTTGATGCTCTTTCTTGATTTCTACCTTTGTCGATTTCGACATCATGAAGAGCTCGGGAATCGTTTTCGTCATCCCTTGCATACTATAGTTCATCACGAAGTTCTAGTAACTTAGTGATGGTGACTAGAGAATTCTGTCAATCATTATCTTATCTGGAAGATTAACTCCCACTTGATTCAAGCGATTGAAGTACCCAGACAATCTGAGCACATGCTCGCTAGTTGAGTGATTCTCCTCCATCTTTTAGCTATAGAACTTGTTGGAGACTTCATATCTCTCAACTCAGGTATTTGCTGGAAATATTAACTTCAACTCCTGGAACATCTCATGTGGTCCATGACGTTCAAAACGTCTTTGAAGTCCCGATTCTAAGCCGTTAAGCATGGTGCACTAAACTATCAAGTAGTCATCATATTGAGCTAGCCAAACGTTCATAACGTCTGCATCTGCTCCTGCAATAGGTCTGTCACCTAGCAGTGCATTAAGGACATAATTCTTCTGTGCAGCAATGAGGATAAACATCCGATCACGGATCCAATCCGCATCATTGCTAGTAACATTTTTCAACACAATTTTCTCTAGGAACATATCAAAAACAAACATATGAAAGCAACAACACGAGCTATTGATCTACAACGTAATTTGCAAAATACTACCAGGACTAAGTTCATGATAAATTTAAGTTCAATTAATCATATTACTTAAGAACTCCCACTTAGATAGACATCCCTCTAATCCTCTAAGTGATCACGTGATCCAAATCAACTAAACCATGTCCGATCATCACGTGATATGGAGTAGTTTTCAATGGTGAACATCACTATGTTGATCATATCTACTATATGATTCACGCTCGACCTTTCGGTCTCCGTGTTCCGAGGCCACATCTGTATATGCCAGGCTCGTCAAGTTTAACCTATCACACCCGAGCATCACGTGGTGTCTCAGCACGAAGAACTTTCGCAATGGTGCATACTCAGGGAGAACACTTCTTGATAATTAGTGAGAGACCATCTTAAAATGCTACCGTCAATCAAAGCAAGATAAGATGCATAAAGGATAAACATCACATGCAATCAATATAAGTGATATGATATGGTCATCATCATCTTGTGCTTGTGATCTCCATCTCCGAAGCACCGTCGTGATCACCATCGTCACCGGCGCGACACCTTGATCTCCATCGTAGCATCATTGTTGTTACGCCATCTATTTCTGCTACGACTATCGCTACCGCTTAGTGATAAAGTAAAGCAATTACAGGGCGTTTGCATTTCATACAATAAAGCGACAACCATATGGCTCCTGCCAGTTGCCGATAACTTCAGTTACAAAACATGATCATCTCATACAATAAAATATAGCATCACGTATTGACCATATCACATCACAACATGCCCTGCAAAAACAAGTTAGACGTCCTCTACTTTGTTGTTGCAAGTTTTACGTGGCTGCTACGGGCTGAGCAAGAACCGTTCTTACCTACGCATCAAAACCACAACGATAGTTTGTCAAGTTAGTGCTATTTTAACCTTCGCAAGGACTGGGCGTAGCCACACTCGGTTCAACTAAAGTTGGAGAAACAGACACCGCTAGTCACCCGTGTGCAAAGCACGGCGGTAAAACCAGTCTCGCGTAAGTGTACGCGTAATGTCGGTCCGGGCCGCTTCATCCAACAATACCGCCGAACCAAAGTATGACATGCTGGTAAGCAGTATGACTTGTATCGCCCACAACTCACTTGTGCTCTACTCGTGCATATAACATCAACGCATAAAACCTAGGCTCGGATGCCACTGTTGGGGAACGTAGTAATTTTCAAAAATTTCCTACGCACACACAAGATCATGGTGATGCATAGCAACGAGAGGGGAGAGTGTTGTCCACGTACCCTCGTAGACTAAAAGCGGAAGCGTTATGACAACACGGTTGATGTAGTCATACGTCTTCACGATCCGACCGATCCAAGTACCGAACGTACGACACCTCCGAGTTCAGCACACGTTCAACTCGATGACGATCCCCGGACTCCGATCCAGCAGGGTGTCGGGGATGAGTTCCGTCAGCACGACGGTGTGGTGACGATGATGATGTTCTACCGACGCAGGGCTTCGCCTAAGCACCGCTATGATATGACCAAGGTGGAATATGGTGGAGGGGGGGCACCGCACACGGCTAAGGAACGATCACGAAAATTAACTTGTGTGTCATGGGGTGCCCCTTGCCCCCCGTATATAAAGGAGCAAGGGGGGAGGCGGCCGGCCTAGGGTGGAGGCGCGCCAAGGGGAGTCCTACTCCCACGAGAGTGGGACTCCTTCTTTCCTAGTCCAACTAGGAGAAGGGGGGAAAGGAGGGGAGTGGAGAAGGAAGGGAGAGGGGGGCCGCGCCCCAAACCCCTTGTCCAATTCGGACTGGGCTTGGGAGGGGCGTGCGCGACCTCCTGGCTCCTTCCCACTAAGGCCCATTAAGGCCCAATACTCTTCCCCGTATTCTCGTAACTCCCCGGTACTCCGAAAAATACCCGAATCACTCGGAACCTTTCCGATGTCCGAATATAGTCGTCCAATATATCGATCTTTACGTCTCGACCATTTCAATACTCCTCGTCATGTCCCCGATCTCATCCGGGACTCCGAACTCCTTCGGTACATCAAAACTCATAAACTCATAATAAACCTGTCATCGAAACCTTAAGCGTGCGGACCCTACGGGTTCGAGAACTATGTAGACATGACCGAGACACGTTTCCGGTCAATAACCAATAGCGGAACCTGGATGCTCATATTGGATCCTACTTATTCTACGAAGATCTTTATCGGTCAAACCGCATAACAACATACGTTGTTCCTTTTGTCATCGGTATGTTACTTGCCCGAGATTCGATCGTCGGTATTGTTGGGGAATGTAGCAGAAATTCTAAAATTTTCTACGCATCATCAAGATCAATCTATGGAGTAATCTAGCAACGAGGGGAAGGAGAGTGCATCTACATACCCTTGTAGATCGCTAAGCGGAAGCGTTCAAGTGAACGGGGTTGATGGAGTCGTACTCGTCGTGATCCAAATCACCGATGATCCTAGTGCCGAACGGACGACACCTCTGCGTTCAACACACATGCAGCCTGGTGACGTCTCCCATGCCTTCATCCAGCAAGGAGAGAGGGAGAGGTTGGGGAAGACTCCGTCCAGCAGTAGCACAACGGCATGGTGGTGGTGGAGGAGCGTGGAACTCCAGCAGGGCTTCACCAAGCACTACGAGAGACGAGGAGGGAGAGGGGTAGGGCTGCGCCAACAGGAGAAAAACTTCGTGTGTTGGGCTGCCCCTTTGCCTCCACTATATATAGGGGGAGAGGGAGGGCTGCGCCCCCACCTAGGGTTCCCTCCCTAGGGGTGGCGGCAGCCCCAATCCCCATCTGGGGTGGCGGCCAAGTGGGGGGGAGAAGGAGGCGCACCAGGCATGGGCCTTTAGGGCCCATCTGCCCTAGGGTTTGCCCCCTCTTCTCTCTAGGCGCATGGGCCTTGGTGGGGAGGCGCCCCAGCCCACCTAGGGGCTGGTCCCTTCTCAAACTTGGCCCATGTATGCCTCCGGGGCCCGTGGCCCTCCCGGTGGACCCTCGGACCCCTCCGGTGGTCCCGGTACACTACCGGTGATGCCCGGAACACTTCCGGCGGCCAAAACCATACTTCCTATATATCAATCTTTACCTCCGGACCATTCCGGAACTACTCGTGACGTCCGGGATCTTATCCGGGACTCCGAACAACATTCGGTAACCACGTACATACTTTCCCTATAACCCTAGCGTCATCGAACCTTAAGTGTGTAGACCCTACGGGTTCGGGAGACACGTAGACATGGCCGAGACAACTCTCCAGCCAATAAGCAACAGCGGGATCTGGATACCCATGTTGGCTCCCACATGTTCCACGATGATCTCATCGGATGAACCACAATGTCGAGGATTCAATCAATCCCGTATTCAATTCCCTTTGTCCAGCGGTATAGTACTTGCCCGAGATTCGATTGTCGGTATCCCGATACCTTGTTCAATCTCGTTACCGGCAAGTCTCTTTACTCGTTCCGTAACACATCATCCCATGATCAACCCCTTGGTTACATTGTGCACATTATGATGATGTCCTACCGAGTGGGCCCAGAGATACCTCTCCGTCACACGGAGTGACAAATCCCAATCTCGATTCGTGCCGGCCCAACAGACACTTTTGGAGATACCCGTAGTGCACCTTTATAGCCAGCCAGTTATGTTGTGACGTTTGGTACACCCAAAGCATTCCTACGGTATCCGGGAGTTGCACAATCTCATGGTCTAAGGAAATGATACTTGACATTAGAAAAGCTTTAGCATACGAACTACACGATCTTTGTGCTAGGCTTAGGATTGGGTCTTGTCCATCACATCATTCTCCTAATGATGTGATCCCGTTATCAACGACATCCAATGTCCATGGTCAGGAAACCGTAACCATCTATTGATCAACGAGCTAGTCAACTAGAGGCTTACTAGGGACATGGTGTTGTCTATGTATCCACACATGTATCTGAGTTTCCTATCAATACAATTATAGCATGGATAATAAACGATTATCATGAACAAGGAAATATAATAATAACTATTTTATTATTGCCTCTAGGGCATATTTCCAACAATCTCCCACTTGCACTAGAGTCAATAATCTAGTTCACATCGCCATGTGATTAACACTCACAGGTCACATTGCCATGTGACCAACATCCAAAGAGTTTACGAGAATCAATAAACTAGTTCACATCATCATGTGATTAAGACTCAATGAGTTCTGGGGTTTGATCATGTTTTGCTTGTGAGAGAGGTTTTAGTCAACGGGTCTGCAACATTCAGATCCGTATGTACTTCGCAAATCTCTAGGTCATATTGTAAATGCTGCTTCCACGCTCCACTTGGAGCTATTACAAATGGTTGCTCCACTATAAGTATCCGGTTTGCTACTCAAAGTTATTCGGATAGGTGTTAAACCTTGCATCGACGCAACTCTTTACGTCGAACTCTTTATCACCTCCATAACCGAGAAACATATCCTTATTCCTCTAAGGATAATTTTTGACCACTATCTGGTGATCCACTCCTTGATCACCTTTGTACCCTCTTGCCAGACATGTGGCAAGGCACACATCAGGTGCGGTACACAACATAGCATACTATGGAGCCTACGTCTAAGCATAGGGGACGACCTTCGTCCTTTCTCTCTCTTCTGCCGTTGTCGAGCTTTAAGTCTTAACTTCATACCTTACATCTCAGGCAAGAACTCCTTCTTTGATTGATCCATCTTGAACATCTTCAAGATCATGTAAAGGTATATGCTCATTTGAAAGTACCATTAAGCTGTTTTTGATCTATCCTTATAGATCTTAATGCTCAATGTTCAAGCAGCTTAATCCAGGTTTTCTATTGAAAAACACTTTTCAAACAACCCTATTGCTTTCCAGAAACTCTACAACATTTCTGATCAACAATATGTCAACAACATATACTCATCAGAAATTCTATAGTGCTCCCACTCACTTCTTTGGAAATACAAGTTTCTCATAAACTTTGTATAAACCCAAAATCTTTGATCATCTTATCAAAGTGTATATTCCAACTCCGAGATGCTTGCTCCAGTCCATGGAAGGATCGCTGAAGCCAGCATACCTTTTAGCATCCTTAGGATCGACAAAACCTTTCTGATTGTATCACATACAACGTTTCCTTACGAAAACTGGTAAGGAAACTCGTTTTTTTACATCCATCTGCCAGATTTCATAAATGCAGCTATGCTAACATGATTCCGATGGACTTAAGCATCGCTACGTATGAGAAAATCTCATCGTAGTCAACTCCTTAAACTTGTGAAAAACTCTTCGCCACAAGTCGAGCTTCATAGACGGTGACATTACCGTCCACGTCCGTCTTCTTTTTAAAGATCCATTTATCTCAATGGCTTGCCGATCATCGGGCAAGTCCACCAAAGTCCATGCTTTGTTCTGATACATGGATCCTATCTCGGATTTCATGGCTTCTAACCATTTGTCGGAATATGGGCCCACCATCGCTTCTTCATAGCTCGTAGGTTCATTGTTGTCTTGGAACATGACCTTCAAGACAGGATTACTGTACCACTCTGAAGTAGTACGCATCCTTGTTGACCTACGAGGTTTGGTAGTGACTTGATCTGAAGTTTCATGATCACTATCATAAGCTTCAACTTCAATTGGTGTAGGCGCCACAGGAACAACTTCCTGCGCCCTGCTACACACTAGTTGAAGTGACGGTTCAATAACCTCATCAAGTCTCCACCATCCTCCCACTCAACTTTCCGAGACAAACCTTTCCTCGAGAAAGGACCCGATTCAAGAAACAATCCCTATTGCTTTCGGATCTGAATTAGGAGGTATACCCAACTGTTTTGGGTGTCCTATGAAGATGCATTTTATCCGCTTTGGGTTCGAGCTTATCAACCTGAAACCTTTTCACATAAGCGTCGCAGCCCCAAACTTTTAAGAAATGACAACTTAGGTTTCTCCAAACCATAGTTCAAATGGTGTCATCTCAATGGAATTACGTGGTGCCCTATTAAAGTGAGTGCGGTTGTCTCTAATGCCTAACCCATGAACGATAGTGGTAATTCGATAAGAGACATCATGGTACGCACCATATCCAATAGGGTGCAACTATGATGTTCGGACACACCATTACACTATGGTGTTCCAGGCGGTATTAATTGTGAAACAATTTCCAGAATGTCTTAATTGCGTGCCAAAGCTCGTAACTCAGATACTCATCTCTATGATCATATCATAGACATTTTATCCTCTTGTCACGATGATCTTCAACTTCACTCTGAAATTACTTGAACCATTCAATAATTCAGACTTATGTTTCATCAAGTAAATATACTCAGTATCTACTCAAATCATACGTGAAGTAAGAACATAATGATATCCGCTGCGTGCCTCAGCACTCATTGGACTGCACACATCAAAATGTATTACTTCCAACAAGTTGCTTTCTTGTTCCATTTTACTGAAAAAAGCGAGGCTTTCAGTCATCTTGCCCATGTGGTATGATTTGCATGTCTCAAGTGATTCAAAATCAAGTGAGTCCAAACGGTCCATTTGCATGGAGTTTCTTCATGCATATACACCAACAGACATGGTTCACATGTCTCAAACTTTTCAAAAATGAGTGAGTCCAAAGATCCATCAACATGGAGCTTCTTCATGTGTTTTATACCATTATGACTCAAGTGGAAGTGCCACAAGTATGTGGTACTATCATTACTATCTTATATCTTTTGGCATGAACATGTGTATCACTACGATCGAGATTCAATAAACCATTCATTTTAGGTGCAAGACCATTGAAGGTATTATTCAAATAAACAGAGTAACCATTATTCTCCTTAAATGAATAACCGTATTGCGATAGACATAATCCAATCATGTCTATGCTCAACGCAAACACCAAATAACAATTATTTAGGTTTAACACCAATCTCGATGGTAGAGGGAGCGTGCGATGCTTGACCACATCAACCTTGGAAACACTTCCAACACATATCGTCAGCTCACCTTTAGCTAGTCTCCGTTTATTCCGTAGCTTTTATTTCGAGTTACTAACACTTAGCAAACGAACCGGTATCTAATACCCTGGTGCTACTAGGAGTACTAGTAAGGTACACATTAACATAATGTATATCCAATATACTTCTATCGACCTTGCCAACCTTCTCATCTACCAAGTATCTAGGGTGATTCTGCTCTAGTGGCTGTTCCCCTTATTACAGAAGCACTTAGTCTCGGGTTTGGGTTCAACCTTGGGTTTCTTCACTAGAGCAGCAGCTGATTTGCCGTTTTATGAAGTATCCCTTCTTGCCCTTGCCCTTCTTGAAACTAGTGTTTCACCAACCACCAACAATTGATGCTCCTTCTTGATTTCTACTTTTGCAGTGTCAAACATCGTGAAAATCTCAAGGATCATCATATCTATCCCTTATATGTTATAGTTCATCATGAAGCTCTAGCAGCTTGGTGGTAATGACTTTGGAGAAACATCACTATCTCATCTGGAAGAGCAACTCCCACTCGATTCAAGTGATTTTTGTACTCAGACAATCTGAGCACAAGCTCAACGATTGAGCTTTTCTCCCTTAGTTTGCAGGCTAAGAAAATCGTCAGAGGTCTTATACCTCTTGACGTGGGCACGAGCCTGAAATCCCAATTTCATCCCTCGAAACATCTCATATGTTTCGCGACATTTCGAAATCATCTGCGGTGCCTCATTTATAAACCGTTTAACTGAACTATCACGTAGTTATCAAAACATGTATGTCAGATGTTCGCAACATCCACAGACGACGTTCGAGGTTCAGCACACTGAGCGGTGCATTAAGGACATAAGCCTTCTACGAAGCAACGAGGACAATCCTCAGTTTACGGACCTAGTCCGCATAATCGCTACTATTAACTTTCAACTGAATTTTTCTCTAGGAACATATCTAAACAGTAGAACTAAAGTGCGAGCTAACGACATAATTTGCAAAGACCTTTTGACTATGTTCAGGATAATTAAGTTCATCTTATGAACCCCCACTCAGATAGACATCCCTCTAGTCATCTAAGTGATTACATGATCCAAGTCAACTAGGCCGTGTCCGATCATCACGTGAGACGGACTAGTCATCATCGGTGAACATCTTCATGTTGATTGTATCTACCATACGACTCATGCTCGACCTTTCGGTCTCTTGTGTTCCGAGGCCATGTCTGTACATGCTAGGCTCGTCAAGTTAACCTAAGTGTTTCACGTGTGTAAATCTGGCTTACACCCGTTGTATGTGAACGTTAGAATCTATCACTCCCGATCATCACGTGGTGCTTCGAAACAACAAACTTTCGCAACGGTGTACAGTTAGGGGGAACACTTTCTTGAAATTTTAATGAGGGATCATCTTATTTACAACCGTCGTTCTAAGCAAATAAGATGCATAAACATGATAAACATCACATGCAATCAAAAAGTGACATGATATGGCCAATATCATTTTGCTCCTTTTGATCTCCATCTTCGGGGCTCCATGATCATCATCGTCACCGGCATGACACCATGATCTCCATCATCGTGCCTCCATGAAGTTGTCTCGCCAACTATTACTTCTACTACTATGGCTAATGGTTTAGCAATAAAGTAAAGTAATTACATGGCGTTGTTTAATGACACGCAGGTCATACAATAAATTAAGACAACTCCTATGGCTCCTGCCGGTTGTCATACTCATCGACATGCAAGTCATGATTCCTATTACAAGAAGATGATCAATCTCATACATCACATATATCATTCATCACATACTTTTGGCCATATCACATCACATAGCATACCCTGCAAAAACAAGTTAGATGTCCTCTAATTGTTGTTTGCATGTTTTACGTGGCTGCTAAGGGTTTCTAGCAAGAACGTTTCTTATCTACGCAAAAACCACAACGTGATATGCCAATTGCTATTTACCCTTCATAAGGACCCTTTTCATCGAATCTGATCCGACTAAAGTGGGAGAGACTGGCACCCGCTAGCCACCTTATGCAACAAGTGCATGTCAGTCGGTGGAACCTGTCTCACGTAAGTGTACGTGTAAGGTCGGTCCGGGCCGCTTCATCCCACAATACCGTCGAAACAAGATTGGACTAGTAACGGTAAGCATATTGAAAAAAATCAACGCCTGCAACAACTTGTGTTCTACTCGTGCATAGAAACTATGCATAGACCTAGCTCATGATGCCACTGTTGGGGAACGTAGCAGAAATTCTAAAATTTTCTACGCATCACCAAGATCAATCTATGGAGTAATCTAGCAACGAGGGGAAGGAGAGTGCATCTATATACCCTTGTAGATCGCTAAGTGGAAGCGTTCAAGTGAACGGGGTTGATGGAGTCGTACTCGTCATGATCCAAATCACCGATGATCCTAGTGCCGAAAGGACGGCACCTCCACGTTCAACACACATGCAGCCCGGTGACGTCTCCCATGCCTTGATCCAGCAAGGAGAGAGGGAGAGGTTGGGGAAGACTCCATCCAGCAGCAGCACGATGGCATGGTGGTGGTGGAGGAGCGCGGAACTCCAGCAGGGCTTCGCCAAGCACTACGAGAGACGAGGAGGGAGAGGGGTAGGGCTGCGCCAACAGGAGAAGAACTTCATGTGTTGTGCTGCCCCTTTGCCTCCACTATATATAGGGGGAGAGGGAGGGCTGTGCCCCCACCTAGGGTTCCCTCCCTTGGGGTGGCGGCAGCCCCAATCCCAATCTGGGGTGGCGGCCAAGTGGGGGGGAGAGGGAGGCGCACCAGGCATGGGCCTTTAGGGCCCATCTGCCCTAGGGTTTGCCCCCTCTTCTCTCTAGGCGCATGGGCCTTGGTGGGGAGGCACCCCAGCCCACCTAGGGGCTGGTCCCTTCTCACACTTGGCCCATGTATGCCTCCGGGGCCCGTGGCCCCTCCCGGTGGACCCCCGGACCCCTCCGGTGGTCCCGGTACACTACCGGTGATGCCCGGAACACTTCTGGTGGCCAAAACCATACTTCCTATATATCAATCTTTACCTCCGGACCATTCCGGAACTCCTCGTGACGTCCGGGATCTTATCCGGGATTGCGAAAAACATTCAGTAACTGCGTACATACTTTCCCTATAACCCTAGCATCATCGAACCTTAAGTGTGTAGACCCTACGGGTTCGGGAGACACGTAGACATGACCGAGACAACTCTCCGGCCAATAACCAACAGCGGGATCTGGATACCCATGTTGGCTCCCACATGTTCCACGATGATCTCATCGGATGAACCACGATGTCGAGGATTCAATCAATCCCGTATTGAATTCCCTTTGTCCAGTGGTATAGCACTTGCCCGAGATTCGATCGTCGGTATCCCAATACCGTGTTCAATCTCGTTACCGGCAAGTCTCTTTACTCGTTCCGTAACACATCATCCCGTGATCAACCCCTTGGTCACATTGTGCACATTATGATGATGTCGTATCGAGTGGGCCCAGAGATACCTCTCCGTCACACGGAGTGACAAATCCCAGTCTCGATTCGTGCCAACCCAACAGACACTTTTGGAGATACCCGTAGTGCACCTTTATAGCCAGCCAGTTACGTTTTGACGTTTGGTACACCCAAAGCATTCCTACGGTATCCGGGAGTTGCACAATCTCATGGTCTAAGGAAATGATACTTGACATTAGAAAAGCTTTAGCATACGAACTACACGATCTTTGTGCTAGGCTTAGGATTGGGTCTTGTCCATCACATCATTCTCCTAATGATGTGATCCCGTTATCAACGACATCCAATGTCCATGGTCAGGAAACCGTAACCATCTATTGATCAACGAGCTAGTCAACTAGAGGCTTACTAGGGACATGGTGTTGTCTATGTATCCACACATGTATCTGAGTTTCCTACCAATACAATTATAGCATGGATAATAAACGATTATCATGAACAAGGAAATATAATAATAACTAATTTGTTATTGCCTCTAGGGCATATTTCCAACAGGTATCTCAATACCCAGTTCAATATCATTACCGACAAGTCTCTTTACTCGTTACGTAATGCATCATCCCGCAACTAACTCATTAGTCACATTGCTTGCAAGGCTTATAGTGATGTGCATTACCGAGAGGGCCCAGAGATACCTCTCCGATAATCAGAGTGACAAATCCTAATATCAAAATACGCCAACTCAACATGTACCTTCGGAGAGACCTGTCGAGCTCCTTTATAATCACCCAGTTATTTTGTGACGTTTGGTAGCACACAAAGTGTTCCTCCGGTAAACGGGAGTTGCATAATCTCATAGTCATAGGAACATGTATAAGTCATGAAGAAAGCAATAGCAACATACCAAACGATCAAGTGCTAAGCTAACGGAATGGGTCAAGTCAATCACATCATTCTCCTAATGATGTGATCCCGTTAATCAAATGACAACTCATTTCTATGGTTAGGAAACTTAACCATCTTTGATTAACGAGCTAGTCAAGTAGAGGCATACTAGTGACACTATGTTTGTCCATGTATTCACACATGTATTGTGTTTCCGGTTAATACAATTGTAACATGAATAATAAACATTTATCATGATATAAGGAAATAAATAATAACTTTATAATTGCCTCTAGGGCATATTTCCTTCAGTAAAATCATCATTGGCTGGAGGAAACACGTGTCGACTCACCGTTGGGACAGATGTCATCCACTCATTGGACCCAAGGCGCCTATGATACGTCGACACGTGGCACGGCCCAACAGAGGCCCATTCCTGTGAAAAGGCCGGCCCGTTTGACTTGGTCAAAAGGTGGCGGGCCGGCCCACGGAAAGCCTGTTAACGGCATGTCCGCATATAGCCTATTTGCAACCCACTAACCCAGGGCCCGCTACGCCCTATCTGAATTAGGCCCAGTAGCGTCATCTGGGCCGTCCAATATGATCCCAGCCCATTTTAACTTCCAGCCCATGTGTGGCCCATGACTTCTTTCGGCCCATATGAGGCCCTTTGTAACTCTTGGCCCATTAACGGCCCATGGTGGAACTGGCTCGTAATGAACAGTGTATCACTTTATACCCATTAACGGCCCATTATTCCACTGGGCCGTTTCCAGACCAAGTTATCTTTCGGCCTTCTCAGGGCCCATTTATTCTTGGGCTCATTTGCAGCATTCGGTTACTTACGACCCGTTACTGTTATTTTCTGCTTGTGGGCCCAATTCAACCTGTCGTTACAGTCGACCCATTTGTGGACCATTAATACGTTGGGCCGTTTTCAGGTAAAAAACCGTTGGGCTGTTTTCATACGGTTATCAAATATGGCCCGTTATGGTCCACGAATAGTACAGCCCATGATTGGCGAAATGATGATACGCCCCGTAGAAGGCCCATGGATCCTATGGCCGTAGAAGGCCCATGGACCCTACGGCCCGTAGAAGGCCCATGGACCCTACGGCCCGTAGAAGGCCCATGGATCCTACGGCCCGTACAAAGGCCAATGGATCCTACGACCGTAGAAGGCCCATGGATCATACGGCTCGCAGGAGGCCCATGGTTACAACAGTTTGTGTGCTGCCATGATTATTTTGGCCTAGTTACCAAAAATAGGCTATTGTGGCCACTAGAAAAACACAAAAAAAGAACTGCAGTGACTACAAGCAAACAACTAAACAAGACAATGAGGAAATAAATAAGCAAGCAATTAACACTAGCCTATTACCGCTATTACACATATTACATCCACTGGGCATGAAAGTTCGCCACCAGTGCAAATATAGGGAACAAAGCAGCATATTACATACACCGGCCCTCAAAATTGGCCACTAGTGCAAATGAACGCCGCAGCAAAACAAGAGCATAACTGAAACAACTTCAAAAGAGCTCAAGAAACGTTATCCTGGGTATCCACCATGCTGGCAATAAGCTTAGCAAGCTTATTAGCTTTGTCCTGTTTGACGCTAAAATCCTCCAACGCTTGCTATTGCACTAGAAAGTATGCATATGAATGCTCCAGGGACTTCCGCAGTCCTTCGGCTTCTTGTCGCAGCACAGCTGATTGATGTCTTTCAGCTTGTAGTTGAGACTCAAGAAACCGAATTGATTCAGACAGTGAGTTTGAATAGCTTGTGCAAGCGGTAGTGGCCAGTAACTCAAACACTAAACCAAGACAGGACTTTGGGGTTGTCTCACTGTCTTCAAGACAGTCTTCCTTAGCCGTTTTATCAGCTTTGTTGGAGACCAATAAGGATGTGTCACTATCCTGAACCTTATCTGCATTACTTCCTTTACCATTGCTTAATAAGGCACTCTTCCCCAATATCCTGTCACCATTCTAAAAGAAGAAACAAGCAGACACATAACATGTTTAGCATGTACTAGTATACGAAACTCATTTCAATGAACCAGTTCATTAGTAAGGTGGACAGGATTAAACTACCAATTCTTCTATTGCCAAGTACTAGTACATAATAAAAGCATCAAACAAACATATATCTATGTCCTATGGTCACTGCATTGTCTTGCCAAATCAAAATAGACACGGTTCAAATCATATCAGTTCAAGACAAAGCAGCAGTGAAAGAATACAAAGCGTTGGAAACTATACGGCACAACAAGATTTCAGATGGGTACCACGGGTCTACATGTACAACAACACTATTGGCTTTGTTGTGATGCTAGTAATATGCATGATATGAGAAGTCAACTGTATACACAATTGAAATTGAAATCAACAGAGCTATTGATAAGAGCAAACCTGTTAAAGAAACATGCATGAACATACCTGCTGTGCCATTGGAGTTTCGATTGGATCCTTCAATTTAAAAATAAGTTTGTATGAGTAAATACAGTGATACAAGAGTAAAGTAGTATGCACGATAGCAATCATAGTTAAAAAAGGCACGCCTAGGGTTTAGGCGTTGGCAAAATGCATTGCGCATAACTACGCTTAATCTATGCATAACTGCGCATAAGCATGCGCTTTGGTCAGTAAAGCGCAAGGCGGTGGCAAAACACACAATTAACGCCTAGCACGTTTTTGAACTACGATAGCAATGGAATCTTAAATTAGAACAATTGTTCTTCAGGTTTAGGCACTTGTTCTACATGAACAGTGTATAGTAAGACACAAGAATATAGTACTTAAAAATAGAAAATGAGCTCATAGACCTTACCACATTCTTGGTTCGGGACCAGTACAGAACAAGGCGTTCCCAGTCATCGTCCAGTAAATGTGTCTCAGGAGAACGTAAGGGAATTTGATGAGTTTCTTTGCCGGTGAAGTACGTTTTCTTTAGGTAATTCCGATATTGCCACCAAGCATTCTTGAAGATAGCAGAGGTATTAGCACAGGTTACCTCATCCTGAGTTTCCAAATCGGTCCTTCTCTATAGAGAAAAATGGGAAAATTTGCTGTATTATAACCATCATGGAGGTAGGATGTATGGGACAAAGCAAAGTAATTGCCATGAATAACATTACTTACACATAACCCCTGGACAAACACCTGCAACTGGCATTTTCCTTCATCTTCAGTATAATATTTCCAAGATGGGAAGATACACACATACGATTTAACAACATCAAATGCGATAGCTGTTAAACTACGACTAGCTGGTTGTGATTCCTCCACAGGAATAGGCGTACTAACTAGTGGAGTTGGGGTTCGCTGTGGTAGTACTGGCCCTTTGGGCACTGGAGCTGCCTCACTAACTGCTCTTGTTTGGGAGCTCTATGGTGGAGATGGTGCTATGTCAACAGGAACTGGGTTACTATCTGCTGGGGTTGGGGTTAGATTGGGTGAAGCTGGTTCTATGTCCATCGCAGTAGGGGTACAATCTGCGAGAGTTTGGGTTATGTGTGGTAGGGCTGGTTCTTGTGCATGTACAACCGGGGTGCTATCTCCACCAAGAGGTAGCACTGTTTTATTTGAAGACCGTGTTTTTAGTCCGCTGGATACAGGCATCACCCGCTCCAATTCAAATGGCTGATAAACAGGAAACATAGTTGAATGTACAGACATTATATGAGAGGCAGATGCAATAGATAGTGTTGAAAAAAGGCATGAAATAGTTGACATGTATATTGTTTAACTAAAACGGATAGCATGACATAATTTCACATATATGATGTCTATCTAAACTGGATAGCATAGCATAACATAATTCAAAGATATGATGAATAACTTAACAAGATCGCATGACATAATTCACCTACATGGTATCTAAGTAATCAGGATCGCATCCTTTAATTCACATATGTGATTTATATGCTAAACAGAGGGCATTCGATATGATGTCTGAACTAAGAACATGGTGTTGAATATTGTGTATATGATGTCTAAACTATGCAATGCAAGACACCATATGCATGATATGAGCAGTATAACCGTGCCAAGTTTGAGCATACACCTCGATGGCGGAATAGGACTGGTCATCTGTCTCTGAATCCATCTCTGAGGAGCTATCAGGACCCAACAAAAGATCTGCTTCGACAGGTAGCATTATCTGCTGTGAAGGCCTTGTTTTCACTCCAGATTTTTCCATCTCCCACCCAAATGGCTGATTCACAGGAAGAGTAGTTTAATGTAGAAACATTGTCGACAAATGGAAATGTAATGAAGAACAGGATGGGCAAGATATCATTCAAATATATGATGCCTGGTTAAACAGGATGGCATTGCACATTTCACATATATTATGGCTGGCTAAAAGACATGAGACTGCATAATTCCCATATATGATATAGAAACTAAACAGGTGACATTACAGAACATGTCTAAACTAAGCAGATGACATATATGATGTTAAAAGTAGGCACTGCAAGGCAACATACGCATGATATGACTAACATCATCATGCCAAGGTAGAGCAAACACCTTGGGGTGTAAATAGGAGTGGTCAGCGGCATCTGAATCCGCCTCAGAACAGATATCTTCTCTGGATTACAGTCTGGAGAGGGGTGGGGAGGGTTTGCCATTGAACCCACCATGGAGCGATGTCTGCATGACATTGTATTGCCGCGCAAAACTCTTCTCTTTTTCCCTACATGTTCAGTATGACTGTGTACAATATCTGACATGCATACGAAAAAAAATATGGTGAGATTATGTAAGGAGAGCATGCAGAAATTTAGAGTGATGGCAACAACCAGTGGATGGATCCAAAAATAATGATAGTAGGCTGATGATTGCTTTAATTTAATAAAAAGATAGATGATGATTGCTTTACTATTTGTTTCCCACCCAAGATGAACAACATAGGCATACCCTAGGTGAACCAGATATTAGACAGACATACTATTCATTGCTGCCTCGATATGTTCCCCACAACTAATTTAGAACTCAAGTTTGAACATTAATTTGGACCTGACTTGGGAGTCCAAGAGCTGAATAGGATGATAAAGTAACATGTAATTTTAAGCAATGCATAACATAAGCAGAAACAAAAGAGTGTGACCTCTCTTGTGGACCCATGTACTCCTGCTGAGTCGATGATGGTGATGCCGTTGTGGTGGGTGCCGGCGATAGGGAAGGAGATCTGAGGTGGCGAAAGATGGCCAGGAGTCGTGATGTCTGGTTTGGTGGATGCTTCTGTTGATGGAGCAGCTCAGGTGAGGTGGATGACGTCGCGACAGGAGCAGGACAAACCACACAAAGTTCCCTTCGACACGTACCTGTAACTGAAGTAATTCTGTAAGGGCTCATTTGGCTTGCATGATTCTTAAAACGAGGGATAGGAAAAACACCGGAATAGGATAGGAATGCACATGGTAAACAGAGCATTTGTAAACACAGGATTTCTGTCAACTTGGGTGTTTGGTTTACATGAATTGGAAGAGCAGAGGAATGCAAAGAAGCATTGCCAAAATAAAGTGAAACCATATGAGAGCGTGTATAGTTAGAATGTTATTCTGGCACCAATGCACTTGGTCTTGTTTTCATGCATAGGATTTTGAATAGTAGGTTTAGGTGGTTGTTTTGCTTCATTCCTTACAACAAAAATGCATGAATAATTGAATAGTAGAGTGACATTGAAAAATTCCCTATTGCTATGTTTTTCCGTTGAACCAAAATATCCCTAATGGATCGACGTGAATGTGTAGTAATAAGTGATGCAACAAGCGTACAACCTCTTTGCCGTAGCCGTGTTGACCTCAACATCATTGGGTTGGTCGCTTAAGCAGTTGAGGCAGAGGTGGCTGTCGGAGGTGTGGAGGAAGATCTGAGGAATCTATAGACGGCGTCTAGGGCACTGCTCTGTTGTGATGGATCGTTCTGTCGTTGGAGCAGCTCCGGTGAGCCGTAAGACGTCAAGGCTGAAGCAGCACAAGACAGACATCGTCAATCTCAAGTGGGATTCTAATAGCATCTCCAATAGATGATTTAAAATGGATGTAAAATTTACATCACCAAAAACCACCTGACTACAACAGATGAGGTAAAAACTGTTGACTCTGAATTTAACTGTCGAAACTGAAATTTACTGTGGAATCTGAATGCTACTGTCGAAACTGAACGCAATGGTAGCAGAGAGGCACTTGACATGTAATTTAGGGAGGGCCTGCAGTTCATCTTCAACCTGCACCCCCCTGAGCGGCCAGCCACCACCGGCCGAACCGCCAGCCCCAGCGCCGCCTCGCCGCCCCGAAACAACTCCCCACCGCCGCCCCGGCCAGCCCTCTAGGCCCCCACCCCACCCCGAACCCTATGATAGATAGTGGGGTACATCTCCGGTGAGCCCCCGTCCCCGCTGCGGGTTGTTCTTCCTTAACTCCGGCGAGCCCCCCAACCCCTGAAAATTGACTGACCCAAAAGTCGATTCAGCCGACTGAAGTGTGGATAAATTGGAGCAGAGCAGCATCACGAGCGAGGGGGAGAGCAGCAGCAGTAGCTGGGCGAGCGAGCGATCAAGTGAGAGCCGGAGCAGCAGCAGCAGATCCGGCTGGTATGGATGTCGCCGCCGAAGGGGCCTCGCACTAGGGGAGAGCCGCCATGGAGATGTCGCCCGTGGCGCTGGCTTCAAGGTAGCCGCTCCATGTGGGTGCGGGATGGAGCACCGTCGGTGCCGGGAGGTCGAGTTAAGGAGAAGGTGTGATGCGATGAGTGTACAACCTCTTTGGTGGCACTGAGTAGGCCTCGGCTTCGTCCGAGGAGTCGGTGAGGATGCTGCGGCTCCGGTGGAGCAGGTTAAGGCGGCGCTGTGGGGATGGAGCAGCCGCGATAGACGAGGCGATCGTCAGAGCAGCTCCTTGGAGGTGGAGGGCGGGGCGGCTGAACCGGCGGGACGATGAGATGGACGACGGATCCTCATCCGGGGAGGTGGATGAGGGACATCGAGGTGTTGCGGTGGACGACGTCGTCGGGGAAGAGGCTCCGGCTGGGTAGCTGTGAGGTGGCGGACGAAGGAGGGTGGGGTTTCGCGGCTGGAGCGGAGAGGTTTTGGCGGCCTGGGATTTCGAATGGCGAAAAGGGGGCGATGGGAGGGGGTGAAGCATGACTTAGGGATGCGCTTGTCCAAAATGTAGGGTGTGTTACAAAAGTACCCCCCACCGATTTGAACTAGCGGCCCCTTCGGCTCAGGGTTAGGAGGGGGATTTCGCGTTTCGGGATTTGGCAGCTGGAGGGAGTTTTCATGTGCGTTGTAATTTCGGGATAGCAAGGCGTGGGTTGTGAAGGCGCTAGTTTTGGGAGCACGATATCTGAATTTTTGGGATATAAAAAGACGCGGGTTGAATTTTAGGGACAAGCCTAACATGTAGTAATATTGTACTTGTACGTACCAAATCAATTCGCACTTCCCTCAACCAAATAGAAAATGAAAAAAATAAAACTATTCACACCACACAAAGAGAGAGTCTTGCCCCATTTTACTATACAAATGCTATTCAAAGCTACCCCCTCCTTCCATCTATATAGGGCCTAATGCGTTTTTCGATGCTAAGTTTGACCAAATATTAGAGTAATAATATATGACATGCAACTTACACAAAGCACACCATTAAATTCGTCTATGAAAGGTTGTTTCAATGATATAATTTTCACATTGTGCATGTAATGTACTATTAATCTTGTCAATAGTCAAAGGCGGTCTTAAAAATCACATTACGCCCTATATAGATGGAAGGAGGGGGTATGAATCCATGTTATGTCCGATTAAATTTTTTTCGCTTGCTGTATAATGCATGTAACCTACTCATACCAACATTTTAGTGCATTCCAAATGTCTATACTACCGCTGCAATTTGAACTAAATTTGAATTCGTTTCTCTATTTCAATAAGAATCTACAATCATGATTGCTGCCAACTTCAACCATCATTTGTGTATTACCTTAATAACACACCACATGATTACTATAGAGATAGATATGAGCTATGTGTACTACATGAACTCGAATTCTATTTTTTGAATACACTTGATGCTGATTCCAAATAATAGTACATTTGATGTACTAACTATATATTCATAATCTAAACCATGTTCCACATGTACACCGTGTTTATCACACAAAGTATAGTGCCACGCCCCCTACACTATGACAAGTATTTAGACTTGAGCTGCAAAAGCCACACATTAGACCAAATTATAATCAATGTTCTATGTATTATACGTAGTACTAGCAAGATGCCCATGCGTTCCACAGAACATCAACATGATCAAGGGGCCTAATTTGCAAATATGGAGAGGGGTGTGGGTATCTTTTTTCAAACTTGCCATAGTTTCCTTCCTATCCACCAGATATAAATCGGACGGCCTATATTGCAGGATGGCAGGCACACCATCATCAACAACTCCGTTTTTATGAGTAGAGATAAAATATATTATATGTAGTATAACATGTTCATAACCACACCATGTGTATCACCGTTATATATATTCACACATGTGTCGGTTTAAAACACTATGATAAATTCTTCAAATATCCGAATTCGCTTTTCATAATGAAGTATGATCTCTATTTGTCTTTTACACCCACACAATCCTCTTATCTTTGTAGCTAGCGCTAACTTTCTCTCGTGCATGCACATGCCCGCATCCCTCTCACCCTCCCTCAGCATACTCTAGTTCCATCGCGCAAATTCGTCTTTTCACTTTAGGTCGTTCACCCATGGTGTGTGTAGGCCCCCCAGCTCCTTCTTTACGGCACAGATCGATCGATATGCCTCTCTAGCCAGGTGTGCCTAGCACAAACACAAGCTTCCCCTCTTCTCTTATCACCGTCCATGCCTCACTCCCACCACTCTTTTCATTGATCTCGTACTCGCACACTCCTTCCCCCTCGATATAGTATGCCTCTCGTACCACCTCCAAGATGCATCCCTCTCTCTCTATACTTCTCCTCGTGCCTCATTTTCTTCTAACACAGACATGCATGTATACTGATCGATCTAGCAACATATACCTAGATCGACTTTAACTATCCCCCCCTCATCGATCGTCGTACCTCACAAGTTATGTCTCTCCTTTCACTAACAAAGGGCGATTGATCTTCCTATGTAGTTATGTGTGCTTACCACAGCCATATCGTCCCCCTCATCATTCGTGCATGCCTCCTGACCCGTCTCTCACACACACGTGCACAGACAACAACAAGCAGCCATCTCCTCTCTTATTGATATTGCAGGCGTGCACTCCGTTTGTCTAGCAAGCCTATCCCACCATTTGTTAGAAGAAACTCCACTACCACCCCCTCCAACACTCTAGCTCTGCCTCTCTCCCAACCTTATTCCTCTCCTGCACATATGCATGCATGCCGATCGATCTCACTTAATACATGAGGCAGATCGATCTCCTTAATACATGTCAGGACCCCGACTCAATGCCACATCGATCTAGCATGTAACACCTCATATCACTTTGCGGCCTCACGCACGGTATCCCCACGGGTGTCGCCTTACCTTTGCCCGGGACCGTTTGCGCCTTTTGACACACGTATATGATGGTGTCGCTAGCATCCATATGATAAGGAGCTCGGGCTGACATGGCTAGTCGTAAACCCAAAGTGGCACTAACTTACAGGGACAGGAATCCATGACCCAGCATCGAACGTGTCGGTCATCAGCGAGTGAATCCAGGCTGTAGCACTGGGCTAACAGGACTCCGGTGAACCGGGCTATAGCGGGCTGACAGGACTCCGGTATTCATCGCTTGACATTTCCCTGAAAGGACAGACACAGGAACGAAGAAGGACACATGCCGGCCAGCCTAAGTGTCCCGGAGCAGTAGCAAGCTACCAGGGCTCAGTGGAAGCACTAGGAGAAATTTCCCGGTAAGAGAGACTACTAAGGATAAACAACTAGATAGTCAGATCCCACACATAGCAATACACATTACATGTACGCATAACATGCAAGTATGTGGTGTACAAAATGGCATCACAGCATAACTCAACAACTCATATAGATAAGGCTCAAAGAGCCATCATAGCATTTATTACAAACAGGGGTCACATGACCCAACATTCAGAGCAATCAAGCAACAAGCGGAAGCATTACATGTCTGAGTACAGACATCTACAATTGAAAAAGGCTGAAGAGCCTGACTATCTACAACGTCCGATCAAGATCGTAGCTGAGGTACAAGCTATTTGTCGAAGTCCACAAGAACACTAGTAAGACCGAAGTCTCCGCTGCAAAAACATAAATAAAGCAATATGAGTACAAAGGTACTCAGCAAGACTTACATCAGATCCTATCATACATGCATTTGTATCAATAAGGTAATGTGGGGTTTAGTTGCAGCAAGCCAGCTTTGACTCTGTGGCTATCCTGTTCTACGACTACCAGAACTTCTTTGAGGTGATATGGCGCACACGAGTCCACTAATCACCACACAATACACCACTATGGATTCATCCCCGTCTCCCTACGAGAAGTCCATCCATAGCACTCACACTTGTCTTGAGCATCTTATAGTATCCACTTCAAGTTGTCTATGTACCATGTAAGCATCCAAGAAGTCCATAATCGCGGACCCGGCTATTCGAATAGATCATGTTAACCCTGCAGGGGTGTACTTCTTCACACACGCTCTCGCCACTTACCACCATGTACACGTCATGTATCTCGGCAACCTTCAAGTGGAAGCCTGGCGAGGGTGTCGATCACGACCTGACTAACCACACAAGACTGTAGCCCAGGTTTATCGCCTATTCGGGTTCCATCCGCAAGGAGATCCGGACGGGGTGTCGCTCACGGCCCCAAATGATGTGTGCAGGGTTCCCGAGCCCACCATTCGGGTGCCACTCGGTACACCAGGCCACGTGTGCCTAGTCTGTCCCAAGCCCACCCTACCGGGTGCCACTTGGTAGAAAAATAGCACTACCTACAAACACCAGAAGCTAGTTGCGACTCCTGGACAGAGATCAAGTTGGTTAATAAGTCCAGAGAGTCAATTAAGGATCCCAATGTGTGGTAGTATCGAGTCATTGGACAACATACATAGAACTCAGTGCTTAAGGACGGTTCCAGTGAGACAACCCACCATGTACTCCTACATGGCCTCTCACCGCTACCTTTACCAAATCGTGTTCACACACTTCACTCTCAGCATCAGAACATAGAACTGCACTCCAATTCATTCCCAATGAATTAGACCTGACACGACTCTAAGCAATAGCAGGCATAGCATGGTAGGAACACAACATGGCTCAATCAACTCCTACACATGCTAGTGGGTTTCAACTATTTACTGTGGCAATGACAGGTCATGCAGAGGAATGGGTTCAACTACCGCAGCACAAAGTAGCAGATGAATCGTTGTTATCCTAATGTAATAACCGAGAGCAGGAGCGAGAGAATAGGGTTTTATTGAAATGAACAAGGGGGTTTGCTTGCCCGGTAGATCAACAGAGGGGGCACTGCTTCATAAACAGGTACTCTGGAACGGTCTCCGGAGCAAGTCCTATCGAGGAGGAACGGTGCCAACAATCAATACACAAGCATATGCAACAATATGATGCATGAACATGGCATGAAGATGTGATGCTGTTTGAGCTAATGCAACTAGTATTCATTTGGTTTGAAGTCCATTTGAACCAAAAGCTCAAATGCAACTCTAAATTAAGTCTCTTAATATGCCATAATGTGTTTTCTCATATACAGCATGTATAAGTTGGTTTGTCATGCATGAAACTAGTACAGATGGAAATATTGCATTTTTCTGATAATTTTTCATATATAAATTATTTCAATCTGAGCTACGGTTGAATTTCTATGATTTTTTGAAGTTTAAAGCATTTTCTGGAATTTCCTGATTTATTTTAAATCCAGAAATTGAATAACTACGTCAGCCTGACGTTAGCGGGTCAACGGCCAGGTCTAGGTCAAACCTGACCCATGGGACCCATGTGTCAGTGACTGTGGCTAATCTGAATTAAATTAAACCTAAACTTGTTTAACTAACGGGGCTGGCCCCACGCGTCAGTGACACAGGGTGGTCAAACCCTGGTCAGACTGGGTCAAACCCAGTCAACCGGGGCTAACCCCACCGGCGACTCGACGCCGGCGAGGCCAGACGCGGCGGCGGCCTGCGAAAATCGCCCTCCGGCGACCATCCGGGTGGCGGAGACCATCTCCGAGGAGCTGGTGCTCGCGCGCATCCAGTGGGTCAGGGGGAAGGAGCCGGGGAGGCCGGAGCTCGCCGGAGCAGAGCTCGCGGCGGCGGCCGGAGTTCGGCTTCGAGCGGGAGCGGGCTAGAGGGCGCCGGAAGAGCAGGGGAGAGGGGGATTCGACGGCGGGGCTCACAGCGGACTTGCAGGGCTGCTCGTTGTGGCCGGGGACGCGCTGGAGACGACGAGGCGGCGATGGCGATCTGCGGCGGTCGGAGGCGAAGACGATGGCGATGGCGGCGTTCCAGGGCGTCCGGCGCCATGCATCTCATCGAGGAGGCGTAGTCCACCGTGGCAGAGCGCGTGGACACGATGGAGGAATGAGGGGGAGGCTGTGGCTATGGCTACGGTGAGCGGTGGCGTCGGCTGCGCTCGGGTGCGTGCGAGAGAGGGTGACAGAGGAGAGGAGGAGCACGGGGGAGAGTGAGAGGGGGTCGGGGTGGCTGCGTGGCGTCTCCAGGGGCGTTTAGAGGGAGGCGGCAAGCAGGAGGTGGTCGGGCGTGCGCCGGCGTGCGTTGGCCACGCGCCTCCCATCCTCCTGGCGGGAGGTTGAGGGTGACTGGCAGGGCCAGCTGGCTGGGCCGGCCAGCTGGGGCGCACAGTGTCAGGCCTTAGGTAAGGTCCAGGTAAGGGCTTTTCCCTTATTTCCTATTTTGTTTTCTTTTTCTATTTTTCTGACATTTGTTTGTATTAATAAAAATACTAAACCATTTTATTTTCTTATGCCAATATTTATAGAAGCTAGTTATATTATTCTAGAGCTCCTTAATAAATGGCATAGTTTTTGGACAATATTATATATATATAACAATATATATCCAAAGAAAATAATTACTGTATTAATTCCAAATGGCCAAAAGTAAATATCCATGAGCTCCTAAAAATATTGGTTTGATTTTTATCTCTGCCCAATATTTTCAGAGAGCAGCATGAGCATTTTCTTGGACCTTTTTGGAGCAATTTTTATTTGGGTCATTTCAAAAATGATTCTGAGGGTTTCACCAATCCTCATTTCAAGTTTAAATGGAATTTAAATATGATGCACGAAGGACTAGCTAGTCTAGGTCATACCAGAACTAGGGATGTGACAACTCGCCCCCACTTGAAAAAATCTCGTCCCGAGATTCAGGGGTCGACGGAAAGAAAGTGGGGTACTCCTGTCGAAGACGATCTTCTCGCTCCCAAGTAGCTTCTCTCTCGAAATGATGAGACCACTGAAATTTGAGAAACTTGATGTTCTAACGTCGGGTAACACGCTCTGCTTGATCAAGAATACGAACCGGGTACTCTCGGTATGCGAGGTTATCTTGGAGATCAAGCGTTTCGTGGTCCACTCCACGGATAGGATCCGAGAAGCAACACCTGAGTTGAGAGACGTGGAAGACATCATGAACTCGAGAAAGATGTGGGGGTAGTTCCAACTGGTAGGCAACGTCTCCTCGTTTAGCGAGAATGCGAAAGGGACCAATGTAATGAGGAGCCAACTTGCCCTTGATACCGATGGGTACCCTTCAAAGGAGTAACCCGAAGGTAAGCTTTGTCGCCAACTTCATAAGTCACATTCTTATGATGACGATCATACTGACTCTTCTGACGAGACTGGGCTGTTTTCAAATTCTCACGAATGATGCGAACTTGCTCTTCTGCCTCCTGGATCATGTCCGGTCCAAAGAATTGTCTTTCACCGGTTTCTGACCAGTTCAAAGGTGTTCGACATCTTCGTCCATAGAGAACCTCAAAAGGAGCTTTCTTGAGACTGGATTGATAGCTATTGTTATAAGCAGACTCGGCAAAAGGAAGACATTTCTCCCAATCCATACTGAATGAGACAACGCAAGCTCTGAGCATGTCTTCGAGAATTTGGTTGAC
Organism: Triticum dicoccoides; assembly: GCF_002162155.2. Lineage (NCBI taxonomy): Eukaryota > Viridiplantae > Streptophyta > Magnoliopsida > Poales > Poaceae > Triticum > Triticum dicoccoides. The sequence continues at coordinate 206,131,534 of NC_041389.1, read as the reverse complement.
CCTTTCCACCTGATCACTCGACTGAGGGTGGAAAGCGGTACTGAAGGAAAGATGGGTTCCCATGGCAGTTTGGAAACTCTCCCAGAAATGAGAAGTGAAAAGACTACCACGGTCTGAATTGATCTCTAGTGGAACACCATGAAGTGATACTATTCGAGAAATATATAAGTCAGCAAGCTGACTAGCAGTGATACTCTCTCGAACAGGTAGGAAGTGCGCCACTTTGGAGAGACGATCAATGACTACGAAGATAGCATTATTCCCTCTCTTGGTCCTGGGAAAGCCGGTGATGAAGTCCATACCAACTTTATCCCATTTCCATTCAGGAATAGCTAAAGGCTGAAGGGTGCCAGCAGGTCTTTGATGCTCTGCCTTAACGCGACGACAAACATCACATTTAGCAATGAACTCAGCGATTTCTCTCTTCATCCTAGTCCACCAGAACCTCTGGCGTAGGTCCTGATACATCTTAGCACTACCGGGATGAATCGTGAGAGGAGATTCATGCGCCTCCTTAAGAATCAACCATCGAAGATGTTGCTTCTTGGGGACCACCAGGCGGTTCCCAAAGAAAACAACACCTCGATCATCAACAGAGAAACTACCAGCAACTCCCTTCTTAATGTTATCCTTGATTCGAGAAATACCCGTATCATATTGCTGGCTAGTTATGATCTGATCCTCAAGAGTAGGTTTCACCATTAAGGTAGAAAGGAATCCGTGAGGAGCAATGTGAAGATTAAGCTTACAGAATTCCTCATGGAGAAGTGGTTGGCCTTGCTGCAACATGAGATTGTTGCAATAGGATTTACAGCTTAGAGCATCAGCCATGACATTGGCTTTGCCGGGGGTGTAGGTAATCCCTAGATCATAATCTATGATTAACTCCAACCAACATCTTTGCCTAAGGTTCAAATCTGGTTGTGTGAAGATATACTTGAGGCTCTGGTGATCAGGTGTAGATCACGCAATGTTTACCAAGAAGGTAATGTCGCCAGGTCTTGTGTGCATAGACTACGGCTGCAAGCTCTAGATCATGTGTAGGATAATGATCCTCATGTGGATGCAACTGTCGAGATGCATAAGCAATCACATGACGATCCTGCATAAGAATGCAACCTAGTCCCTGTCGTGAGGCGTCGCAGTAGATAACAAAGTCCTTCGTGAAATCCGGTGGCACAAGTATGGGAGCAGAAGTCAGGCGTCTTTTCAGTTCCTGAAAACTGTACTCACACTGTGGGGACCACTCGAACTTTTTATCCTTCTTGAGAAGTTCCGTGAGGGGTTTAGCTACTTTGGAGAAGTTTTCAACAAAGTAGCGACAATAGCTGGCTAGACCAAGGAAACTTCTAACTTGTTTAACGGTTTCAGGTGGAGTCCAATCAAGAACGGCCTTAACTCTTTCGGGATTGATAGCAATGCCCCTACCAGAGATTACGTGGCCTAGGTAGGTCACTTCTGGCAACCAAAATTCACACTTGGAGAACTTGGCATAAAGGCGGTGCTCTCTGAGTTTGTCTAGTACAAGTCTAAGATGTTCGGCATGCTCTTCCTCATTCTTCGATTAAATAAGAATATCATCGAGGTAAACCACGACGAACTTATCTAAGTACTCCATGAAGATCGAGTTCATCAAGCAGGAGAAAGTAGCTGGAGCATTGGTTAGACCAAAGGACATGACGGTGTACTCGTACTGGCCATAACGAGTGACAAAGGCTGTCTTGGGAATGTCCCTGTTTCTGATCTTGATTTGGTGGTAGCCTAACCTCAAATCCATCTTGGAGAAGACTGAGGATCCAGCGAGCTGATCATACAGGTCGTTGATCCTGGGGAGCGAATATTTGTTCTTTATCGTGACCAAATTAACGGGACGATAATCTACAACCATCCGGTCCGTACCATCCTTCTTCTTGACGAAGAGGACGGGGCAAGCCCAAGGAGAAGAACTAGGACGGATGAAACCCTTTTGCAAGGACTCATCAAGTTGTTTCTTAAGCTCGGCTAGTTCTAAGGGTGCCATCTTGTAAGGTCTCCTAGAGATTGGAGCAGTTCCTAGGATAAGATCTATGACGAACTCTACATCTCTATCAGGTGGAACACCTGGCAGCTCCTCTGGAAAGACATCCGGAAAGTCACGGACTACCGGGATATCTTCAAGGTCTGGAAGAGGGCTGGCATTAAGAGAATAGAGCTGACGCTTTGCAACTCTGGTGGAGACAGTGACTATCTTGCCAGATGGGTGTGTAAGCTGAACAGATCTGGTGTAACAATCAATCTTGGCATGATGAGCTATCATCCAGTCCATACCCAAGATGATGTTAATATCTGAGGACTTGAGGGCTACAAGTGATGCAAGAAATACAAGTCTATCAACAAGGATTTCATTACCATAGCTGATTCTGGTAGTTTGCCATCTAGACCCTGGGGTTTGGATTTCAAGTGGAGTTGGCATATCACAAAATGACATGTCGTGCAAACGAGCATAGCCTTCAGAAATGAAAGAATGAGATGTTCCAGTATCGAACAGAACCGATGCTGGATGACAATTGACAAGGAGTGTACCAAGAACGACATCCGGATCATCATGAGCGTCTTTAGCTGAGACGTGATGCACAAGTCCACGTTCGGCGGGAGCTGACTTGACATTGATCATCTTGCGTGATGGCTTAACACAGCCGACAGTCTTCTCGGGCTGGGGTGGAGCATAACTAGTCTGAGAGCAGTCACGTGCATAGTGTCCTGGCTTCCCGCATGTGAAGCAAGTCCCCGAGGTTGGACGTGGACCCGCACTAACAAGCAGTCTACCAGTAGTCCTAGATGGAACATACGACTGAGCTGGGTGAGGCACCACATAGGATGGCCTCGGTGTATATCCAGAAGGAAGAGCGGAGTTTGGAACCCAAATCCGGCGCTTCTAGGAACTAGAGCCAGAGGAAGATCCCAAATCACGGGTGTGCTTACGAGACTCCTCGTAAGTGAGCTGAGATGTCTCTGCATTGATGGCCTTGTTCACAAGAGCTTGGAATGTATCACAATGATGTAGGTGGAGATCGCGACGCAACTTGGGGTTGAGACCCTTCCAGAACCTAGCTTGCTTCTTGGCGTCCGTGGACACCTCTTCTGTGGCATAGCAGGCAAGGTTCTCGAACTCTCTGCTGTAAGCATCAACAGCCATCTTACACTGGGTGAAGCTACATAACTCTTCTCTCTTGCGATCGATGAGGGCCTGGGGAATGTGATGCTCGTGAAAAGCCTCAATGAAATCCTTCCAAGTAGGAATCTGGCAAGCTGGAAGCATAGCCTCATAGTTCTGCCACCAAAGACTACTAGGACCTTCCAGGTGGTATGTGGCAAAGGTGACCTTGTCATCTTCAGCTAGGTTCGCGGAACGGAGCTTGTGTGTGATACTACGAAGCCAGTCATCTGCATCGAGTGGCTCAATAGAATGATGAAAGGTGGGTGGGTGCAAACGAATGAAGTCATGAATGGTAGCAGACCCTTTGAACTGATGTGCGGTGTTCTCCTCGATGCGTGCCAACAAGCGGTTAGACTCACGCTTGTTCCTCTCCATCTCTAGCATGAACTCTGTCAACGAGGGCTGGTTGGGAGGATCCTCATCCCTACCATCTCCGCGGTTCTGTTTACGAGCAATGGAACTTCGTTTAACTGATGACATCCTGAGAAACGAAACCAAGGACGGATCAGCATCAACTATCGACTGTAGAATGTAGGATAAGGAAATTAGTAACTCTCGAGGTCCTAGGGCAAATCCGGCAGCATAACGGCAGTAAAATGCTCAGAATGAGACATCCTGCTAAAATGGGGTAGTAACATACTCAACATCATCACTCAAGGTTCTGAGATCATACTAAACAGACTACACCGGAAGTACTCAAAACTGGGGTAAGACTCTGATCAACCAATCCTATGGGACTACGGAGTAGTAACACATGATCCTGATAGACGGAAGAGAGAGCCTAGTTCCTTAATCCCGTAGGAAAGATAGGATGACTCAGATCAGAAGGCCATGAGGTATAAGGAGTAAAAAGAGCCTTACGTTCCAACCCACAATCAATTCCCTTACATAACTAAAGAATTTCTAGACTCAACTTCGACCAGTTTGGCTTGGTAATCCGACAGGCAGCCAGGCTCTGATACCAAAGCTGTCAGGACCCCGACTCAATGCCACATCGATCTAGCATGTAACACCTCATATCACTTTGCGGCCTCACGCACGGTATCCCCACGGGTGTCGCCTTACCTTTGCCCGGGACCGTTTGCGCCTTTTGGCACACGTATATGATGGTGTCGCTAGCATCCATATGATAAGGAGTCCGGGCTGACATGGCTAGTCGTAAACCCAAAGTGGCACTAACTTATAGGGACAGGCATCCATGACCCAGCATCGAACGTGTCGGTCATCAGCGAGTGAATCCAGGCTATAGCACTGGGCTAACAGGACTCCGGTGAACCGGGCTGTAGCGGGCTGACAGGACTCCGGTATTCATCGCGTGACATTTCCCTGAAGGGACAGACACAGGAACGAAGAAGGACACATGCCGGCCAACCTAAGTGTCCCGAAGCAGTAGCAAGCTACCAGGGCTCAGTGGAAGCACTAGGAGACATTTCCCGGTAAGAGAGATTACTAAGGATAAACAACTAGATAGTTAGATCCCACACATAGCAATACACATTACATGTACGCATAACATGCAAGTATGTGCTGTACAACATGGCATCACAGCATAACTCAACAACTCATATAGATAAGGCTCAAAGAGCCATCATAGCATTTATTACAAACAGGGGTCACATGACCCAACATTCAAAGCAATCAAGCAACAAGCGGAAGCATTACATGTCTGAGTACAGACATCTACAAATGAAAAAGGCTGAAGAGCCTGACTATCTACAACGTCCGATCAAGATCGTAGCTGAGGTACAAGCTATTTGTCGAAGTCCACGAGAACACTAGTAAGACCGAAGTCTCCGCTGCAAAAACATAAATAAAGCAACATGAGTACAAAGGTACTCAGCAAGACTTACATCAGATCCTATCATACATGCATTTGTATCAATAAGGTAATGTGGGGTTTAGTTGCAGCAAGCCAGCTTTGACTCCGTGGCTATCCTGTTCTATGACTACCAGAACTTCTTTGAGGTGATATGGCGCACATGAGTCCACTAATCACCACACAATACACCACTATGGATTCATCCCCGTCTCCCTACGAGAAGGCCATCCATAGCACTCACACTTGTCTTGAGCATTTTATAGTATCCACTTCAAGTTGTCTATGTACCATGTAAGCATCCAAGAAGTCCATAACTGCGGACCCGGCTATTCGAATAGATCATGTTAACCCTGCAGGGGTGTACTTCTTCACACACGCTCTCGCCACTTACCGCCATGTACACGTCATGTATCTTGGCAACCTTCAAGCGCAAGCCTGGCGAGGGTGTCGGCCACGACCTGACTAACCACACAAGACTCTAGCCCAGGTTTATCGCCTATTCGGGTTCCATCCGCAAGGAGATCCGGCCAGGGTGTCGCTCACGGCCCCAAACGATGTGTGCACGGTTCCCGAGCCCACCATCCGGGTGCCACTCGGTACACCAGGCCACGTGTGCCTAGTCTGTCCCAAGCCCACCCTGCCGGGTGCCACTTGGTAGAAAAATAGCACTACCTACAAACACCAGAAGCTAGTTGCGACTCCTGGACAGAGATCAAGTTAGTTAATAAGTCGAGAGAGTCAATTAAGGATCCCAATGTGTGGTAGTATCGAGTCATTGGACAACATACATAGAACTCAGTGCTTAAGGACGGTTCAAGTGAGACAACCCACCATGTACTCCTACATGGCCTCTCACCGCTACCTTTACCAAATCGTGTTCACACACTTCACTCTCAGCATCAGAACATAGAACTGCACTCCAATTCATTCCCAATGAATTAGACCTGACACGACTCTAAGCAATAGCAGGCATAGCATGGTAGGAACACAACATGGCTCAATCAACTCCTACACATGCTAGTGGGTTTCAACTATTTACTGTGGCAATGACAGGTCATGCAGAGGAATGGGTTCAACTACCGCAGCACAAGGTAGCAGATGAATCGTTGTTATCCTAATGCAATAACCGAGAGCAGGAGCGAGAGAGTAGGATTTTATCGAAATGAACAAGGGGGTTTGCTTGCCTGGTAGATCAACAGAGGGGGCACTGCTTCATAGACAGGTACTTTGGAACGGTCTCCGGAGCAAGACCTATCGAGGAGGAACGGTGCCAACAATCAATACACAAGCATATGCAACAATATGATGCATGAACATGGCATGAAGATGTGATGCTGTTTGAGCTAATGCAACTAGTATTCATTTGGTTTGAAGTCCATTTGAACCAAAAGCTCAAATGCAACTCTAAATTAAGTCTCTTAATATGCCATAATGTGTTTTCTCATATACAGCATGTATAAGTTGGTTTGTCATGCATGAAACTAGTACAGATGGAAATATTGCATTTTTCTGATAATTTTTCATATATAAATTATTTCAATCTGAGCTACGGTTGAATTTCTATGATTTTTTGAAGTTTAAAGCATTTTCTGGAATTTCCTGATTTATTTTAAATCCAGAAAATGAATAACTGCGTCAGCCTGACGTCAGCGGGTCAACGGCCAGGTCCAGGTCAAACCTGACCCGTGGGACCCATGTGTCAGTGACTGTGGCTAATCTGAATTAAATTAAACCTAAACTTGTTTAATTAACGGGGCTGGCCCCACGCGTCAGTGACACAGGGTGGTCAAACCCTGGTCAGACTGGGTCAAACCTAGTCAACCGGGGCTAACCCCACCGGCGACTCGACGCCGGCGAGGCCAGACGCGGCGGCGGCCTGCGGAAATCGCCCTCCGGCGACCATCCGGGCGGCGGAGACCATCTCCGAGGAGCTGGTGCTCGTGCGCATCCAGTGGGGCAGGGGGAAGGAGCCGGGGAGGCCGGAGCTCGCCGGAGCAGAGCTCGCGGCGGCGGCCGGAGTTCGGCTTCGAGCGGGAGCGGGCTAGAGGGCGCCGGAAGAGCAGGGGAGAGGGGGATTCGATGGCGGGGCTCACAGCGGACTTGCAGGGCTGCTCGTTGTGGCCGGGGACGCGCTGGAGACGACGAGGCGGCAATGGCGATCTGCGGTGGCCGGAGGCGAAGACGATGGCGATGGCGGCGTTCCAGGGCGTCCGTCGGCGTGCGTCTCGTCGAGGAGGCGTAGTGCACAGTGGCCGAGCGCGTGGACACGACGGAGGAACGTGGGGGCGGCAGTGGCTACGGCTACGGCGAGCGGTGGCGTCGGCTGCGCTCGGGTGCGTGCGAGAGAGGGTGACAGAGGAGAGGAGGAGCACGGGGGAGAGTGAGAGGGGGTCGGGGTGGCTGCACGGCGTCTCCAGGGGCGTTTAGAGGGAGGCGGCAAGCAGGAGGTGGCCGGGCGTGCGCCGCCGTGCGTCGGCCACGCGCCTCCCATCCTCCTGGCGGGAGGTTGAGGGTGACTGGCAGGGCCAGCTGGGCCGCACAGTGTCAGGCCTTAGGTAAGGTCCAGGTAAGGGCTTTTCCCTTATTTCCTATTTTGTTTTCTTTTTCTATTTTTTTGACATTTCTTTGGTTTAATAAAAATACTAAACCATTTTATTTTCTTATGCCAATTTTTATAGAAGCTAGTTATATTATTCCAGAGCTGCTTAATAAATGGCATAGTTTTTGGACAATATTATATATATATAACAATATATATCCAAAGAAAATAATTACTGTATTAATTCCAAATGGCCAAAAGTAAATATCCATGAGCTCCTAAAAATATTGGTTTGATTTTTATCTCTGCCCAATATTTTCAGAGAGCAGCATGAGCATTTTCTTGGACCTTTTTGGAGCAATTTTTATTTGGGTCATTTCAAAAATGATTCTGAGGGTTTCACTAATCCTCATTTCAAGTTTAAATGGAATTTAAACATGATGCACGAAGAACTAGCTAGTCTAGGTCATACCAGAACTAGGGATGTGACAATACATGAGGTAGGCCTCTCTCCTCCTCCACACATTGTACCTCTATAGTTAATTGGGCCTCCCTCTTCCCCCACCACACACCGATAGTCGAGCGTTGCAGGTAGGTATCCATGCCACAGAGACAAACTTGCACATGTCCCCTCTCACGTTCCAGTAGGCCAGCCACTCTATATCTTTGACGTGGGCACAAACAAATTCGATGGCACTCTTTATCGATCGCGCGCGCGCACACACACACACACATCATCCCTCTCTTTGATTCTATGGACACCTCAAGCCGATGATACCTCCACTCTCTTCTCGTGGATCGCCCCCTCTATATATATGTTATATCTAGGACTCTATTTCACACACATTGCATATGTTACATTTTTTGATTGACCCCCCCCCCCCAAAAAAACTCTCACGAACCCACACACTATATCTCTCTAGGTTTGTATCTCTCTCACACAACCCCACGTAGGTGGTGTACGTATACAAGAAGAGAATAGGTGCATCATGCATGTACTCACGCTTCGTGCCCAGCCACACCCGTGTGGGTACACGGTGGAGCTCATTTCTTTACGAAATGGCAGCCCACGTGCTAATTTGAACGCATGTAGCGGTTGTTTACCTAGGGAGGTCATGTACCACGCGTGCACGAAACAAAGTTCAACTTGACGCGTTGCCGTGTTATTTTTAAATAAAGTTATAGCGCTCAATGGCACGCACATAGAATATAAAACGATTTTTATGGAGAAAAAGGTAGTCCGCTCCACTATATACAATGGAGCCTGCCTTCCTGGTTTGTCGCTCTTCAGAGTATCTCACACAAGGCTGCGGTGGCCTCTCTCTCTCTCTCTCTCTCTCACCGTTGGTCAGTGATCCGGCCACATCCCGTCCGCCGGGGGAAAGGGAGTGCGGTGGCCTCTCTCTCTGTCTCTCACCATTGGTCACTGATCCGGCCACATCCTGTCCGCCGGGGGAAATGGAGGAAGTGCATCGTTTCTCTGTTCAACAGCGCCGAGGCAGCACGTCCCGATCTATGGTACATGCCATTCTATCTGACCAAGCTCCGGCGTGGCAGGGCCTACGCCACATGCTCGCTGCCGCAGTATGGGCAGATTCCGCCCGCCGCTGCTCACCTAGTTACATCCCGACGACCTCCAGGTATCCCCTCCGGCCTTGCTCCACTGCCCGTCTTCCCACGTCGCTGCATGTGGATCTTCCATAGTTCTTTGCCCAAAATGTAGCTCATCCGGCATACTTTCCATATTGCAATCTCGTCCTCACAGTGTTTTAGACAAACACAACCGTGTTGTTATCTTCCCTTAGGACAAGGATTATGCTTCTTTTTTGTCGTCGCATGTGTCATCAACTGTTATTGGCCAGTAATTGTTTCCTTTCTACCTCTTTTTTGCAAACATGGCTATCCATTTCACCTCGTTGCTATTGCGACCTTCTGGTGAACTGCACAAATCACTTTTTTCTTAAGAGTGTTTTGTGCAGTTGTACTAAAATGTCACACGGGCAACGTCTCTACATTTCAGTGCGACTGCACAAAGGGAGATTGGTTTTGCTCTATCCTCCTCATCCAACTCCGAGCCTAATCTTCTCCAACTAGTTAGTCTTAAGAGAGACTGCAAAGGTGACCGGCTTCTATTTGTGTGTTTATTGTTTCATCAGCAGTCCTCTATTATCGTAATCACACTTAATATCTATGGAGCAGGGACGCTCAGCTCTATTTTAGTGGAACTGCACAAAATGATCGGAATGTTGCATGCTCCAGACAGCTACTTTTTTCCCAACATGCCTTGTTGATTTAGACAGAGCCGGGGGGACGTTACTGCTAATGAAAGCATGGATCAATTTTAATTTAACACCTTCTCACAACTGTGTCTTCATTTGTGATGTAAATATTAGCTCTGATCCGCTAATAAATGACATGCATTAGCAAGGAAGTTAGTTTTTTATTGTTTCCGAAAGAGCATCGATGGTAAGACACACGAAACAAAAGCTGAAAGCTCACACCATTGTACAATTTCATGTCGCTGGAAAATTATTTGTATAGTACGTCAATTATGTAAACAAATGATGGAAGCTTGATAGCATTGCCAGAAGCCTCTTCAGCATCCGGGTCCATGTGCCATGCAAAAAATTATACTCCTTCATTCCTAAATATTTGTCTTTTTACAAATTTCAAATGGGCATATTTTAGAGTGTAGATTCACTCATTTTGCTTCGTATGTGTACTCCCTCCGTTCCTAAATACTCTACTCGTCTTTCTAGAGATTTCAACAAGTGACTACATACGGAGAAAAATGAGTGAATCTACACTCTAAAATATGTCTATATACATCCGTATGTAGTAGTCCATTTGAATCTCTAAAAAGACAAATATTTGAGTAGTCACTCGTTGAAATCTCTAGAAAGACAAATACTCCGGAGTATATTTAAGAACCGAGGGGGTAGTGCACAACCGCATGGGAGACTCAACCCGGTCATTGCGCCGCATTAATAGTGAGTAATGAGCAGTCAAATCATAAGCCCCACCTTTCCCATTGTAAGTTGCTCGGAAGAAGCAACCATCAATACGCTCTTCTTTGAATCCGCTCATACTACTCCATCCGTCACTGTTTATAGAGCGTGCTTCAGAAAAAACAAAAAAAATCTGTGGGACCATGGTGACTAGGGGTCGGCCTAAAAAATAGCATTGGTAGTTATAGCATGACGTCTATTACTAGAGGGAATAATGCGTACACACATGCATGCAGTGCTTCCACCCCGGGTACACACATGCATGCACTTACTCCACTCCATTGTAGTACTCCCTCCTTTCCAGTTTATAGTGCTCAATTAAAAAATCTCACCAATTAAGGTAGATGGCGAGTGGTGGAATACTTTTTGTAGTTTTGCAAAAGCACCTAATTAATGCTCTTGTTTTCCTCAAAAAATTATGTTTATCAATGCATTAATTGCAATGCATGCATGCATAAAGTACATGCATTGGTCAATTTTCTCTTAATACTTGCATGCAATGATTTAATGCACCTTGGAATCTGAACATGTGATGGAAAACAACCAAATTGAGCCTTATAAAATGGAAAAACTAAAATTTTGAGATAAGCTCTATAAACCGGAAAGGAGGGAGTACATCGAGAGAAAATTGTGGACTTGATTGCGGTTACCACGTCCTAATTAATTGAGCGTTAAACCAAACGTGTCTAAAGTCTCTCTTTGGTTGTGGAAATGCATCATAATGAACCACGCCCTGTAAACTGTGACGGAGGGAGGAGTAGTATGAAGGTGCAAAAACCAAGTACGCATATGGCCAGTCGGTCAACACACATCTCTTGGAATATCATTGACATGTGGGACAGGAGTGTGAGCAAACCGATCTCAATTGGCGGCAAAGAGCCAACCCACCGTTCCTTGAGAGACAAGGAGCGAGAACACACAGACGGGCTCGCACGGAGGCCAAGATATATTCAAGCATGGTTGGTTGATCGATATCATCATTACATGTTGGGCTGCCGTTTTCCGCCCTTCTCCGGAATAAACGTGTACTTTATCGGAGATAAAAAATAAGAGTACAGACGCTACACCATGCGGTTCTAGTAGTAGTACTACTCGTACTAATGCGCTTGGCTCTTCGCCTCTTCGTGAAGTCGAACAATGATGGTACTCCGCATGTTGGGTACTACAGTGTATGCCTCTGACAATCTGACACCGAATGGACTGATGCATGTCCATCGAGGGTAGGTTGCATTAGTCAAAAGGCGTAAGCGAGCTTCTCCTCATTCTGCGAGTTGACGGGACACACCAAAAAGTAGTGCTAGTCCATACTCCCTCCTTTCCGGTTAATATGCTTAATCTTTTTTGCGGGTAAATGAGAGAGCTTTATTCATATATCTTAGGACGATCAGCCAAGACACTGGTCACTAGGAAGCGAGGTACCCCGCAAAAAAAGAAGTAGGAAGCAAGGTGTTTCATCAAGCCAGCTCTCGGGCACATTCAAAGTGCAGCAAGCACGGTACGCACGAAGATGCACCGCAAGGTTTGCTGACCTGTTTACATGCTGAATAACGAAAAAGAGGAAATATTACCAAGCGCTCCTATTGGTTACAGGATATGAGCCAGAATTAAGCGAGAATTATGGCGAGTGTTCCATGCAATCAACTTCCATTATCACATGGAGAATCCTCGAAGAGAACCAAATGTGTTGAAGATTGCTTTATCACATTTTAAAATCATAATAAGAGTGCAAACGCTCCTCCATCCAGTTCCTAGTACTAGTATAGTACATACCTCTATAGACTATAGTAGTAGTACTAGTACTACTAGTAAACTTTGCGCTTGGCTGTTCGCCTATTCGGGAAGTCGAACAATACTAGTACTAGTAGTATAGTGTATGCTTCTGGCAATCTGACATCGAATTAACTGTTGCACGTCCACCGCCTGAGCGAGGGGGAGCTTGCATTAGTCAAAAGTTTCTCCTTGTCCTGCGAGCCACCGCGCGCAAGCTTCTCCCGTCCTGCAACCTTATCCTCATTCGGCAAGTTGACGGGACACAACAAAGTAATGCTAGTCCATACTGCCTCCTCTCCGGTTAATATGGCTTAATTTCGAACAAGATAAATACACTGTCTATCACTGTATATTTGTAAAAATACGGTCAGTGGACTTCATAATATGCTCATTGCGCTCAATATATATATATATATATATTCCGGTGTTTATATGGTCACTAGCTCACCTTTACTGAGTATGTGTGTGCATGCACGTGTAGGTTGAGCACTTGAGCGTGACTGTGTGTGTTCCGTCGTGTGCTCGGACATGCATGCATTAGGGCGTCGCGCGCGTTTTTGCGTCCATTGTACGTGTGGATGTTGCATACACGTAGGGGGAGTACGTGTAGGGGCCAGTAAGGAGCAGTCAAATAACACAGTAAGTTAGTCGGAAGAAGCAACCATCATTTCACTCTTCAATGACACGTACGCAATATAAAATGGTTGATATGGAGAGAAAAGGAAAACCACTATATATACACTAGCAGGAGCCTAAGCTACAAGCCTGCTTGCTTAGGTTGCTCTCTTCACAAGCATAGAACGACGGGCCTGATCCCGCAGCTGGGGGAAGGGAACAATGTTCTGCGTAGACGTGGTCGATATCGGCGAGGGAGAAAACCCACAGTCGGTGCGTCCCAATCGGGGGTCACCACGGTATGGGCCGATGCCGCGTCCCAACCGCCCTTCTAGCTACAGCCCAACGTCCTAGGTAGTCCATCTTCCTTTTGGAGCCGGCTTGCTCCACTGCCGTAGCTCCATCTCCATGTCGATCTTTCTCTACTTCTACCTGCTTCTACTTGTGATGAGTTTATGTCTCATGAACTAGTGCCAGTACTATTATTCTAATCACACTTCTTCAATATCTTTGCCATCAGGGATGCTGAGGTCGATTTTAGTGGAACTGCACAAAAGCATCGTATGATCCGAGGGTGCCACCCGTCTTTCCTTTGACAGGTTCTACCTGGCCAGGAAATTAAATCCTGTTTAGGGTTTAGGGTTTAAGTCGTAGTGATCCCATCAGTAGTTTTTCTTTTGTACACGCTCTCACAACTTTTGTCTTTAGTTGTGAAGTAAATATTGGCTATGATCTGTGAATCATTGAGATGCATCAGCATGCGTGTTAGTTTTCCTTTGTATTTGATGGAATGTTGTAACGGGGCAACCTTGGAATAGGAATGAAAATGGAGTGGAAAGTTTCCGTTTTTCCGAAGAAAAAATGGAAAAGGAGAGAAACCAACGTTTCATTTCGTTGGATCGCGCCATCAAGCAAAACCAACATTTAAATCATGTCTGTCGTGCTCGTGTCTCACCCTCCTCCACGGCTCGACCCCACACGGTCGCTTGGCATGCCAGTCACCGCAAACCGAGTATATGATAACTTTCCTGCCTGCTTGTCGATGGATCGGGCCATGGAGTACTAGCACTACAGGAAGAGATTAACGAGTTGGGGGAGGACAGCTAGCTGTAGCACGGACTCCCAAGAACTTTTTACATGCATGTTGTAGCCGGCTATTGCAACCTTTGAACGCGGAGCAGTCGCGTGCACCCGGAAGCGGCACGGGCGACGCTCTCTCGGCCGGCGCGTCGCTTCAATGCCGGCGCCAGTGAGAGGTCGTGTCCGCTCTGGCCGGGCATGAATGCGACACTGACCGTTTCGGGCGGGAAGCACGCGCGGGTGATGAAGAGGGTTCGGGTTTGTCAGGACCAGTTGTGGCAGCGGTCCGGACGTCCGCAAACAAGAGATGTTGCACGTTAATACTGCCTGCGTATATAATTAACAACGTAAATAATGAGCCAGTTGGACAAATATAATTGGAGACGGAGATGGAAATGGAATTTTACGTAAACACGGATATGCATGTCTATGTCTATGTGTGTGTGCGCGACGACTCTCACGACCTGGAAGCGGGGGCGTGTTTTTGATCGAGTTTTCTTTCTTGGTATGTTAAAAAATTGTCTGCCAGTTTTCGTTTCTTTTTTCCGGGAACACGCGTATTCTATTTAAAACCACTGCTATGGAGAGATTTTTTTACTCCATTATAGCCTCTTGTTTGATAGAGTTTTTCGCGTCTCGCTCTCTCACCCTCTCCATATCAAAACAAGATGACAGTGTCCACTCTATCTCTCTCCTCACCGGTGGTCCCAGATCCGGCTGAATCCCGTCCGCTGCGGGAGGTGAGGAGGTGCAGCATTGACGTTGTTGCCGTCGGCGACGGAGGAAGCCGATGCGCACCGTCCTCTCGGAGCCGGCGCTGGCGCGGACGAAGATCCTCTGCGCCCTTGTTTCTACCGTCGTGTGGGAAGATCCCGCCCGCCCGCCTAAACGACATCTCACCCACCCGAGGTATAACTTCTTGTACTGGTCTAGCTCCCAAGGTCGCTGCGTGCGGGTTTTCTTCTATGTGATTACTCCCCAGCTCCCCATGTATAGTAGCTAGGGTTTGTTGGCTGGTCCAACATCACCTACTAGTACTATTATAGAGGAAATGCCACTCAAAAAGTTGTCGTGATTTATGCCTCGGCGGAGGCATACATGTTGTTTCTACAAAAAGTATAAGGTGGTTGTGCGGTCATTGTCCATATGGTGGTAGTACTATCACTGGTTAAATGAAGAAATGCTTTTTTCTCGGGTATCCTGGTTTAGTTCCCATCAAGATAATTATGATGCTTTTGTTTGTTGGTGTACTTTTCATTAATTCTTATTGACAATTGAGATGTCGTTGCTAATCTTGTAAAACAAAGTAACAACACTATATCCCTTTTTTATATTTTTGGAAACAACGATGCGTATCTCCATACCCGGGCATGTCTTCCTCAATTTTAGTGGAACTACACAAAATTGGATGGCCATTGTTGTTCCGCCTCACTGTCCTCTGCCACGTGGTTCTTACTTCCTCGAGCTTGATTACTGAGAAGAAACAAACCACAGTGAGGATTTGTCGAACTTCATAGGTGCCTCACCCAAACTTGATGCCAAATGGATGATGCATCACCACGATGACCTATCGATGCTCATGGTTGCGCCTCGTGGTTGCATCGGCTAGTGAAGCTGATCGATTTTCAATGAAAAACAAGCTATCTTCCATCAGTGCTCTTTGCTTGTTACGCACAAAGATGATATCCTTCGTCAGCTCACCTTGGTTGCGTTGGAGACGCAGTCGTCTTTCACGTTGGTGCAATCTTATCACACAATTGGCTATGAACCAAATGTTTCCTCGAAGAAGGATCGACATTGGTACTAAGAGCATAAGTTTTGTATTGATTTCTAAGCCTTCTCACAACTTTGTCTCCAACTCGCCTGTAATTTTATTTGTCCAGCAATTAACTTTGATTTAAAAAATGGTGTGGACTAAAAACCCGGATGGACGTAGTAGCCCTCCATTTTTATTTACTCCGCATATTAGATTTGACAGAAGTCAAACTTTGTAATACTCTCAAATCTTTCCGATAATTGAAATTAAAATTCTTTATTTGTACACACTCTCACACGTTTCCAATAATTTGACGCATGTGTGGTTGTTCACTTAAGGGAGGGTAGTGTACCGCACGTGAAGGACAGAAAGTGCGACCAGGACGCGTGGGCATGGATCATTAGTTCATCGGAAGTAGTAGTAGTTTTCTTCACTGTACGTTCAATAAAGAGTTTCGTTTCATACTTACACAATTTAAAATGATTGTTATGTAAAGAATAAGAAAACTGTAGCGACCAGACCTCAAACAGTCTGATCTCTGTGCTTTAGTGTCATCCCTGGATCAGTAATGCTAACACGCACAATACTTGAAGGATTTATAACAGAGTAGCAATCACACACTTATTACATCGAATGTCTCAAAAGATTGCTTATTACAACAAATATGGCTTAAGGCCATCTAATAACGATAACACCGAAAGGCTTGGAAGATAAGTGAGTCCATCAACTCCAACGACATCACTGAGTATAGAACCACGACCTAAAAGGCACCTTACTCGTCGTCTGAGAAGTCTGCAACATGAATGTTGCAGCCCGAAAACGGGTCAGCACATGGAATATGCTGGCAATGTAACACATAGAGAGTAATGAACAGAAGTATGCTACACTACATGCATATAAGGCTGGTGGAGAGCTCTATGGTTACAGTTTGCATAAAGCCAATTTCCCCCTACTACAAAGGAATAAATTTTATTTAAATATCATGGTGGTTGTTGAACATTGAGAAGATAGACATCCTCTCAATCCGAATTAAACATTAACATTAAACCCAACAAAATTAATTAAAGTAACATGATGAGATTCACATGATAATCCAAGTACTAGATACTCAAAACATCCATAACCAGGGACACGGCTAACCATGATTATTTTATACACTCTGCAGAGGTTTGCGCACTTTTCCCCACAAGACTCGATCTCCACCGTTGGATTTCTCACACTACATGTTGTTTGAGAAACGAATGACCAAGACATAGTCTTTCAGAAGCACTAGCACCTTACGATCGGGTAGACAGTTACACCTACTTTCCCCTACATCTTCTAGTCTACCACTGTAAGAGTTCGCACGACTTAGTCAACTATACTAGAGCCCATAGTAGCTTGTGGCTGCACATGGAAGTTTCTAGCATGAATAATCTCATGATCCCTTTGAGCCTGGGTGGCGGTCCAAAAAGAAAAACAGGCAATCGCTGGAATACTCAGGTGCCTCAATCCACCCAGATGTGTATTAAAGTTGCCACCTTAATTAAACCATTAAATAACAATCTCACATCTATCATGAAAACACTCACCTAATCCACGTCTACTAGCTTAGCATGGCATAATAAGCAAACGCAGAAGTAACTCCCAAGGGTTTGATAATAAAACAGGTAATAGGTCCTACCTCATCTACTTCCCAAAACCCACAATTTAAATTAGATCCTAAGCATGAAATTGTTCGAGGATTGATCTAATGCAATAAAACTGGGTAGTAAAGAGGTATGGTCAAAGTGTTACTTGCCTTGCTGGTGATCCGTGAAACCTAGAGATTCAAAGTAGCAAGTGGCGCACTCCGGGTACTCTATCGCAAACAAACAAACATACAATAAGTACTCAACTAATGCACAGGTAAAACTCAAATAAGAGATCTAACCAGAAAGTTCAACTTAAGAACTCTGGTTTGCAAAAAAAATCAAATCGAACGAAGCAACGAAAGTCAAATGGCGAAAGAAACAAGCTTCATTTACTAATCTGGATCTAAGTCAAATTTTACAGAAGCAAAATCTTGTTTGATTAGGTTAAACGGAAAGAGGGTTTCGAGACGAAACTCTAGACGCTTGAATCGCCTGATTCCGATAAACGAGCGTAAAGTTATACTAGAACAAAAATCGGATCAGAAATCGCGATCAGAAATAATCGCAGAAAATCCGAGAAAAAGAAAAACTGATGAACAGATTAACAAACGAACGTTCGTTAACTGAAACTAAACGGCGAATGTGTCCGTTTAAACGAACGAACGGGCGAGCGCTCGCTAAATAAAATAAACCAAAAAACCAATCTATTCTAAAAAAAATGAAAACTAGGGTTTTCTAAAAAAACCGGATTGGTTTCTTTAGAAAAACGGGTGCGGCGGGGCAGCTACCTCGGCTCGGCTCTGGCGGGGCTCCAGGACGACGTGGGGTGGCGGGGCTGCAGCGGGAGGCGGCGGCGGCGGTGGCTCGGCGACGGCGGCGGCGGCGGCTGTTGCTGCTGCTGCTTCGACTGCGGGGCGGGTCGGGTGGCGGGGTGGGGAGGGGTGGCGGCGGTATTTATGAGGGGGGTGGCGGCTTGGGGGAGGGGGCAAGGCGGCAGGGAGGAGTCCGGCTCGGACTCCTAGTCCGGGTCGGCGGCGGCGACGCGCGGCGCAGAGGCGGCGGCGCGAAGGCGGGCCGGCCTGGCTCGGCTGGGCCTTCGGCCCAGTCGGGCGTGGAAGATTTTTTTAAAACAATTCCGCCGAAACTAAGAAAAATTCTAGATAAATAAATAAAAATCTAGAAAATGCCAAAACAAATTTTCACCGTCTAAATAAAATATTTAGAACGAGATGAACATTTCCTTGACCCTAAAATGCAATTTTGAAAAACGTGCAATTTTTCCTAAATTCAAATAAAAAGGCAAAAACTCCAAAATAAATCTTATTTGATTTTTTATGAAATCCTCAATATTTCTTTATTTTGGGAAAGTCATTTTATTCCCTCTCTCATATTTTTATAATAGAAATATTTGAAGATAAAAATAAATAAAATCAAATGATCCTATTTTCAAATTTTAGAAAAACTCAAATATGAAAATAACGAAACTCCCAACTCTCTCCGTGGGTCCTTGAGTTGCGTAGAATTTCTAGGATCAGGCGAAAAGCAAATAAATATTATATGCAATGATGATCTAGTGTATAACATTCCAAATTGAAAATTTGGGATGTTACAAACCTACCCCCCTTAAGATGAATCTCGCCCTCAAGATTCGGGTTGGCTAGAAAATAGGAGAGGGTGGTCCTTCAGCAGATCTTCCTCTCGCTCCCAGGTGGCTTCATCCTCGGTGTGGTGGCTCCACTGAACCTTGCAAAACTTGATAACCTTGCTGCGGGTGACTCGGCTGGCATACTCGAGAATCTTGACTGGTTTCTCCTCATAGGTCAAATCACTATCCAACTCAATCGTTTCCAGCGGTACTGTATCTCTCAGCGGTATATCAGCCATCTTTGCATCGCACTTCTTTAACTAGGAAACATGGAACACATCATGAACGCCTGACAATCCTTCGGGCAATTCCAACTTGTAGGCAACTTCTCCCATACTGTCGGGGAAACTGATCCACTAACACCTATGGGACCGGCGGACCGAACCCCTTTTGGTTCGGCGGGGGGCAGAGATCGCACGAAGAGCGGATCGAGGCGAAGCACACGAGCAGTTTACCCAGCTTCGGAGCTCTCCGGAGAGATAATACTCCTACTGCTGCTTGTCTGATTGTATTGAGTGTTCTTGCTCGAGAGCGATCTCAGCTACCAGACCGAGCGTGGGAGCATTTCTAGTTTCGAATGAGTCGAACCCCCTCTACGTTGCGCATGGGCCTCCTTTTATATTCTCAAGGGGTTACCGACAGGTGGCAACGTAGATGAAGGGTAAACATGGAAAAAGAATGTGGTAGGTACAGCTACCTATACTGTAGACACAGTGTATCATACCTAACTCTGACGGCAGGGGACAAGGGCATTAAATGCCCGTCTGTGTCGCCCAAACAGTGCAAACAGAGACCGTCAGGGGCGCCAGTGATCGCCACGATGGCCTTCTCGTCAGCGCCACTTGCCACCATGCACCCCTGGCTGCACAGCCTTCCACCACGCGTGCCCGGGAGGGCCCCTGAGCGACACGTGGGTGGATGTGCTGGAGGCGCGGGTGCGGTGTGGCCACTTACCGCGGCAAGTGTCTTGCCGCGGGCGTTGTCTTGCCGGGCTCAGGAGCTTGTCGTTCATCGAGCCTTGCCGGGACGCATGGCGCGTTGCGGCAAGCTTTCTTGAAAAGCCTCGACTGGCCTTCCCGGCAAGCTCCTCTTGCCGGGGCCTTGTCTTCTCGGCTTGAATACTTTGTTCTTGAATGGCTTCCCGGCAAGGTCCTCTTGCCGGGGTCTTGTCTCTTAAGGAGTCACGGAGGGTCTTGGCGGTGACCCGGCGAGCCTTGCCACGGGGTGCTGCAACTGCCCGTGCACAAGTTCGGGATACTAGGGTACCCCTACTCTAGTACACCGATAGGAGCCCCCGGGCCTGGGCCACACACGGTGCCGAGCGCTGTTGGGCCAGGCCCAAAACAGGGCACGGGCACACGCGGCCTGGGTCATGCCGTTTCCTACTCCCCATCCACCGCGCCCTCCCCGAACGGCACGCGTTGAATGCGACATCGTGGGAGAGATCGTGGGTGAATTCTTTATTCGAAAAAGCGTAATGTCCGCCCCCTCCCTCTTTATAAGCAGAGGAAACAGAGCCAGTTGCTCACCTCGTCTGTTTACTACTCCAAAATCTCCGCCGTTCCCCTCTCTTCTGAGAGAACAGTGCTCCGCCCCCCATCTCCGCCATCGCCACGAACGCCGTCGACCTCCTCCACCACCTTCGCCATGGCTCCGAAGACCGGGAAGGTCGCGAAGTCGGCCGAGGCCCTGCGGCTCGAGGCGCTGCGAAAGGAGCGGGCCACTGTCCCTCCCGAGCTCGATGCGGCGGGGCTGAGGCAGTGGTTCTATCTTTTCTGGTCGACGGAGATGCGTGCGCATCCGCGCACGAAGGTACTCTCCGCCGCCGCTTCGACACAGGCTCCATACGGGTATCCCTTCTTCCCGCTGTTCTTCTACTGTGGCCTCTGTCCGCCCTTCTCGGAATTTTTCTGCGACATCATGAACACCTACGGGTTTCATCTCCTTGATTTCACCCCCAAAGCCGTCTTGACCATGTCGGTTTTCGCACATCTCTGCGAAAACTTTGTCGGAGTCCACCCAAACGTAGCCCTTTTCCGCCATTACTTCATGCCTCGGGTCGAGAGAGGAGAGCCACTTGCCGGGGGGATCGCCTGGATCTCGAGGGCCGGCAAGAAGGAGGCGTATCTGGAGGGGGAGCTCCGTAGCAAGTGGGAGGAGTGGAGAGCTGAGTGGTGTTGGATTATGGAGGAGGACCCGCAGCCATTCACCGCCCTACGCCAAGTCCCAGTAGTGCGCGGTAATGATTGGAGCAGCCTGGCCCCGGAGGACGCTAGGCTGAAGATTGCCACCACCAAAATCCTGCGCCTCAGGGTTGTCGGGCTGACGGTGGGTGCCGTAGGCGCAGACTTTCGCCGCCGCCGCATCGCCCCCCTGCAAGAGAGGAGGAGACCCGCTTGGGAGTTTGGCGGCCCAGCAGATATCATGCGGCTGCGCCCGGGCCTCAATTTCAACTTCACCATGCTGGAGCTGGATGCGTGCTCAAGGAGCTATTCAAGCATGACCCCCAGCATCCAGAATGGTTCAGGCTGCCGGTGGGGGTCGTCCCACTGTGCAACAATTCTTCCCTCGACCGCATCCGCGCGATGATGCCGCAGTGCGACTCGCATGGTCTTGTCCCGACGTGGCAAGAGCCAGCCGATGAAGTTGTGCAGCAATTCTTCGACGGACTGGTGGAGGTGGAGGTCCGTGCCGACGAGAAGAAGAGCCTCACCCACGATACTACCGAGGAGGAGATGCGACGCATCGCCACCAGGGCAGAAGAGGCGGCGGCAGCCGCTGCCGCGGGTGAGTTCGGTTTTACTGTGGAGGAGGCAGAGGCAGAGGCAGCAGCAAGCCTTGCCGAGCGAGAGTGGATTGACGGCGAGGAAGAACTTGCCGCGCCGGAGGTCGAGTCGAGCGAGCCCGCCAAGGGTGAGCCCGCCGAGGGTGCGAGCGGCCCGTCATCTCCAGGCCACTTGCCGCAGGCGGAGCCCACAGCGCAGCCCCCAGCTCAACCAAGGAGGAGCCTACGCAGGAGCGGGGACGCAGCGGGGCGACAAAGGAGTCAGCAACTGACGCGCCGCGCGACAAGCTCCACCGCGACAAGCGATGTTGCCGCGGGAGCGCCTCGTGCCGCTGCGGCAACTGGAGCTGGATCTTCCCGCGCCACCGCCACCGCGCCCGCCAAGAGGACAAGGGATCCTACTCCTCCGCCTCGTCGCACCGCAGGTGGGCCGGACTTCGACCTCTCCGCGCTCAGCTCCGACGAGGAGGAAGAAGAGTAAGACTTTTCTGCTGTACTT
This sequence comes from Triticum dicoccoides, assembly GCF_002162155.2. Classification (NCBI taxonomy): domain Eukaryota; kingdom Viridiplantae; phylum Streptophyta; class Magnoliopsida; order Poales; family Poaceae; genus Triticum; species Triticum dicoccoides. The sequence goes on along the minus strand of NC_041389.1, from coordinate 206,109,209 downwards.
GTAGTTCTTTGATTTTGTTGCTTTGTCTTGTATCTGATCTACTTCGATCTGAACCTATTCCTTTTCAGGACGTTGGCTCAAAGAGCGGCAAAGAGGGCCAAAGTCCCGGTGGTTATCATCGAGGACGAGCCCACCGAAGCAACAGGGGGGGCGCCGGAGACCACCTTGCCGAACCCGGCAACTACTCCACGAAGCAGCCCCCAGCGCAGCCCCTAGCGTAAGTACATGGTTCACTTTCTGCTTTTGGGCACGCACGGGTGCTCTTTTCTTTGCTGACATCTGATTGTTGGTTTGCTTGTGTAGGAGCAGAAAAGCTTCACCAGGAGGGCTCGAAAACCGTCTCCGACGTGCCATCTGCTTCCACTACACCTCCAAGGGATGATTCCCCGGCAAGGGAGCGCTCTCCGGCAAGGGAGCAATCTCCGGCAAGAGAGGAATCTCCGGCAAGGGGTAGCACTATTGACCCCCCTGTGGTGGAGCCAATGACCATGGATCCCAGTTCAGGTATTCCCTTGCTTGAAATTTTCCTTGTGTTCTTCCGATTTTTCTCTTTTTTTTGGAGACTTGCTTGACTTCTTCTCCTTCTCCAGTCGCCAGACCCACTTTCCAAAGAGCCCATGGAGACCGAAGCGGGCGGCGAGGAGAACGTGCGCGGCGATGCTGACGATGCCGCCGCCGCCGAAGAAGAAGCCGGTGCTGATGATCCCGCCGGCGAGGAGGCCGCCAGGGCTACTAGCGCGGGAGCTGGCGAAGGGTCCGTCGGTCGCACTGACGGCCCTGAGGCCGCAGGAGCGCCAGGCGCTACGCCCACCGCCGATCCTTCCGCTGCTGCCGCAGCGCCAGATTCCGAGGAGCCCTAGCCCGGCGCCTATCTGAAGGCCGGCAAGGGTGTCTTCATCAAGCTCCCCTGGGCGTCGAGCTCTAGGGCGCCAGTTGAAGGAGAAGCTTTCTATGGGGAGGTGCTCGCCTCCGCTGGGCTGTCACTGGTTGACGCGCCAAGCAGCAGCAGCGGCGAGTCTGAGGAGGAGCAGCTGCTCCGGAAGCTGGTGTTGCTCTACCGCGCCCGACAAGCCAAACTGGAGTCCCGGGAAGCGCTTGTCGCTCAGGCGGGGGCAGACAATGAGAAGCGCGCGGAGGAGCTCCGGAAGCGCAATCGGGAAGCTCTCCGGTCCATTGCAGAGGAACGTGCGCAGCTCGTCGAGGCACGGAAGGCATTCATCCTTGAGAAAGCCGAAGCCGAAGAGCAGTAGCGGCTCGCCACCGAGGAGCTATCTGCGTGGGAAGGGGAGCTGACTCAGCGGAAAGTAAACCTCGACAGCCAGGAGGAGGATCTTGCCGCGCGTGAGCAGGCACTTGGCGGGGCGCTCAAGGAAGCAAAGGACGCAGCCGTAGCTGCCGAGGCCGCCAAGGAGGGATTGGAGGCAAAGGTGGCGCAGCTAGAGGCTGATCTGAAAGCGAGCGGCGAGGAGCTTGCTGCGCTCAAGCTTGAGCGCGAGAAGGACGCCCTTGCCCATGGTGAGCTGCAGGGTCAACTCGCTGAGAAGGGCAAGGAGCTGAGCGCTGCCAAGGATTCCAACGCCGATCTGGAGCTTAAGCTGGCCACCTTGACGGAGACGCTGGACGGCGCCAAGAAGCGGGAGGCGGACTTGAAGGAGGAGATCAAGGGCAACGAGGCGCTGCTGGCGAGGGCCGCCGAAACCCAGAACACCTTCAAGGATACGGTGGAGCTCTGGACGGAGGGCCTTGTGAACATCGCTGCCGTTATTGACGGGGAGCTGGCGCAGCTGGGAGTGGAAGACTTTGGGTACTCCTCCGACGAGAACCTTCTGCCCAGCGCCAAGCTCACCCTGTTCTTCAAAGGCGTGGCGACTGCCCTCCAGCAGCTTCAAGAGAAGATCCCGAAGCAGCTGGCGGACGAGTCGCGCACGATCTGCGCCAGGGTCCTGGAGAAAGTGTTGGTGAAGGTGGCCTTCCGCAACCCAGGTCTCAACTTCACCAACGTCCTGAAGAAGCTGCCGGCGGATGCTGATCTTGACGCACTCAAAGCCCTTGTCGCACCCATTGTGGACAAGGTGAATGAGGTCAAGAGGGTTGATGGTGGCCGCGTAGATTAGGCCGCCCGTTTTCTTCTTTGCTTGCTGCTGACAATCATGTCATGAGAACATTTCATTAGAGCCGTGACAAGTTATTTTTGTAATATAACTCTATCTTAGGTAATGATTGCTATGTTACTTCCTTTACTTGACTCTTGGCTTTGTATGTTTCTGCCCTACGCTTTTGAGGGAAACTTGCCGGCGCAGGCACCCTTGCCGTAAGCGCTGAGTGTGGAACTTCAGCAGCCTGCTGGCGGTGCCGCTACCGACAAGCAACCTTGTCGCAACTAGTCGCAGCTCACTTAAGTTGTTGAGCGGACTCGAAACAAAGTAAGGGCGCAACTAGCTATGAGTTGGTTCCTCCGCGCACAGGTTTTCCATACAAAGCACGGTCGTTCAAGGAAGATAACTTAAAAATATAAAAACTGATTGCTCAAACTTTGGCAAACTTAGCTTTTCTGTCGTTTGCTTCCCGGCAATGGCGAAACTCTCTTGAACGGCCCGGTCCACACCATTATCTTCTCCTTTCCCCCCGGCAAACTTGTGTGTGAGGGAACTTTTTTCTTCTTGAGAAAAAGAAAGAAGGGAAAATAAAGATAAGGAGCTTTACGGCTCGTTATTGCTTACCGGAGGCAGGTGCTGCACAAAATGTCAGATGATACATGCGAAAAGAAAGAAAGCATGAAATTGACAAGCTGTGTGAAGCACATGATCTTTATTTATGCCCGGGGTCTGCGCACGGCTTTGTACGAAGGATTACATGCAACAGCGGCAAGACTTGTACAAAAGGTGGTTGCCGGAACGGGTTCCGGCAACCGCGCCCTATGGGTAAAACTTACGAAGATGTTCAATGTTCCAGGAGTTGCTCACCGGAACGCCATCTTCGGTCTCAAGGCGGACAGCGCCAGGCCTAGTGACTCATTTCACCTGATAAGGACCTTCCCACTTCGGCGTCAACTTGTTGGAATTCTTGGCGGACTAAACGCGCCGAAGAACAAGGTCGCCTTCCTCGAAACTTCTGGCTTTAACTTTGCGGCTATGGTAGCGGCGCAAAGCTTGCTGGTAGCGAGCGGCTCGCACAGCAGCCTGAAGACGGTCTTCCTCAAGGAGCAGCGCGTCATCTTGTCGCAACTGCTCTTGCTCGAGCTCATCATAAGCGAGCACTCGAGGTGACCCGTATACGAATTCTGTGGGGAGAACTGCCTCTGCTCCATAGACTAGAGCGAAAGGTGTCTGGCCAGTGGCTCGATTTGGCGTCGTTCTGATCAACCAACGAACCACCGGCAGCTCCTCAATCCAGTTGCTTCCGCACTTGCGCAGCGTGTCGAAAGTTCTGGTCTTGAGTCCTCGCAGCACTTCAGCATTTGCCCTCTCCGCTTGACCGTTGCTTCTCGGATGAGCAACAGAAGCGAAGCAGACCTTGGCGCCAAGATCTTGGACGTACTGCATGAAGGTGCGACTCGTGAATTGCGTGCCGTTGTCGGTGATGATCCTGTTAGGGATCCCGAAACGGCAAACAATCGACCTGAAGAACTTGACTGTTGTCTGTGATGTCACCTTCCTCACTGGTTCCACTTCCAGCCACTTTGTGAACTTCTCGATGGCGACGTACAAGAACTCAAAGCCCCCGACGGCTCGGGGGAAGGGGCCGAGGATGTTGAGCCCCCAGACCGAAAATGGCCAGGATAAAGGGATCGTCTGGAGAGCTTGAGCTGGCTGGTGTATCTGCTTGGAATGGAACTGGCACACTTCACACTTGGTTACTTGTGCAGTTGCATCCTGGAGGGCTGTCGGCCAAAAGAAACCTTGCCGGAATGCTTTGCCGGCAAGTGCTCTTGCGCCAATGTGGTGACCACATATACCTCCATGTATCTCTGCCAACAGCTGTTGTCCATCTTCCCGGCGAATACACTTCTATTTCACACCATTGAGTCTTATTCTGTACAGTGTGTTGTCGACAAACTTGTACATACTCGACTGCCGGGCTACTCTTTCCGCTTCTTCTTGCTCTTCGGGAAGCTCTCCTGTCTGAAGGAAACGGACAATCTGCTGTGCCCATGCTGGTGCTTGCGGCTCGACAACAAGGACTAAAGGCACGTCTGCTGCTGCGGGAACATCCGCTTCTACGGCAAGAACCTGCGGCTCAGCCGGAGCTTGATGTTCCCCGGCAAGCTTGCCGGAGCAAAACTTGTCGGGAGCGTCTGCTTCAACGGAACAAACCGTAAGGCTTGCCGGAGCAGACTGCTCCTCAGCACTCTTGGTATTGATCTTGGGGACCTTCTTGGCGGCGGTTTCGGGAAGCTCCGCCGGAAAGTAGTCGCCAGAAATCAACTTCCTCTTCTTGCTCTGTCCCGTTGATGGTGTCACGGATGGTTGAGTCATCTTGAGCACAAAGATCCCTGATTCCACAGGCAACTTTAGTGCGGCGCACTTTGACAGGCTATCAGCAATGTCATTCTGAGCTCTTGGAACATGTTCCATCTATATGCCGTCAAAGTGCTCTTCTAGCTTTCTCACTTCATCAACATAAGCTTCTATCAATGGACTTTGATAGTTCTTGTTCACTTGGCGGATGACAAGCTGCGAGTCACCCCTGACAATGAGCTTCTTGATCCCAAGGTCTGCTGCGATCCTGAGACCGGCAAGCAAACCTTCATACTCTACAGTATTGTTTGTTGCTTGCTCCTTGGGAAAGTGCATCTGGACTACGTACTTGAGGTGCTCTCCGGTGGGTGCGATAAGCAGCACGCCAGCACCGGCGCCTTGCAGCGAGAAGGCACCATCAAAGTACATCAGCCACTCTTTGTCTGCCTCCTTGACGGGGATGCTCGTTTCTGGAATTTCTTCGTCTAGTGTTGGCGTCCATTCTGCTATGAACTCTGCCAATGCTCTGCTCTGGATAGTTGAAGTGCTTTCAAACTTGAGGCCAAAGCTTGACAGTTCCAGTGCCCACTCAACGATCCTGCCTGTTGCTTCCGGGTTCTGCAGTATCCTCTTCAGCGGAAAGCGAGTGACAACTGTGATCTCATGTGCTTGGAAGTAATGGCGCAGCTTTCTCGAGGCCATGAGAAGGCCGAAAAGCAACTTCTGCACACCAGAGTACCTTGACCTAGCCCCCTGCAGAAGGGAGCTGACAAAGTAAACTGGGCGCTGCACCATTTTCTTATGTACCTCCTCGCGCACCTGCGCAGATCCATCCTTGTCGGGACCAGAGCTTGTCGGCGAAGCCCCCTGCTTGTCGCTGGATGCACTTGCCGTGGTTGCTGGCTCATCAGCCGCCTCCCTCTCCGCTACTAACGCAACACTAACCACTTGATTGGTTGCTGCTAGATACAGCAGCAACTTCTCTTGTGGCCTAGGTGCGACAAGTATTGGAGTGGAGGACAGGTACCTCTTCAAGTCTTGCAGCGCAGCCTCCGCTTCTGGAGTCCATTTCATTGGACCTGCCTTTTTCAATATTTTGAAAAACGGCAGGGCGCGCTCAGCAGACTTGGAGATAAACCTGCTGAGAGCAGCCACGCAACCGGCAAGCCTTCGCACATCCTTGACGCGCTTCGGTGCTTCAATCTGCTTGATGGACTTGATCTTGTCGGGATTAGCTTCAATCCCCCGCTGAGACACAAAGAACCCGAGAAGCTTGCCGGAAGGGACTCCAAACACGCACTTCTTGGGGTTAAGCTTGAGGTTGATCTTGCGCAAATTTGCAAAGGTTTCATCTAAATCTTGAATCAGGGTTGCTTTGTCTTTGCTCTTGACCACTATATCATTCATGTAGGCTTCCACATTTCTGTGTATCTGGGGCTCAAAAGCAACGTGGACTACCCTTGCAAATGTTGAAGCAGCATTCTTTAACCCGAAGGGCATCCGTAGAAAACAGTATGTGCCACATGGGGTGATGAATGCAGTTTTCTCCTCATCCTCTTCTGCCATGAAGATCTGATGGTATCCTGAGTATGCATCAAGGAATGAAAGCAAATCACATCCGGCTGTGGAGTCAACAATCTGGTCAATGCGCGGCAAGGGAAATGGATCTTTGGGACAAGCTTTATTGACATCAGTGAAGTCTATACAAAGCCTCCATTTTCCGTTAGCCTTGCGCACGACTACAGGATTGGCCAACCACGTAGGATGGAGCACTCCTCTGACAAGGCCTGCTGCTTCCAACTTCTTGATTTCTTCTGCAATGAACTCTTGGCGCTCCACTGCTTGCTTACTGACTTTCTGCTTGACGGGCCGCGCGTGAGGACAAACGGCTAGGTGGTGCTCAATTACTTTCCTGGGAACGCCGGGGATATCAGACGGTTGCCATGCAAATACATCGACATTTGCCCGCAGGAAAGCAATGAGCGCGCTTTCCTATTTAGGGTCAAGAGTGGCACTGATGGTGAAGGTACCACCAGTGCCGTCCTCCTTGGCGGACACCTTCTTGGTCTCTGGTGGAGCTGCCATCATCTTCTTACACTTGCCGGTGGAGCTCGATGGTGCGTCCTCAACGATAGCGCAGCTCCGAAGAGGTGCGCTTGCCGGAGTGGGTACCAGAACTCTTGCCGGACTTGGTCTTCTTCTTCCCCCCGGGAGCTTCAGCGGCAAGTGACTTGCGATCAGCTGCGGCTGCTGCTTCCCGGTAAATCTTGTCGGCGCAGATAAGGGCATCCTTCTTGTCGCCAGGAATAGAGATGACACTTATCGGGCCTGGCATCTTGAGCACGTTGTATGCATAATGAGAGGCTGCCATGAACTTGGCGAGCGCATGACGGCCGAGTATTCCATTGTAGGGTAATGGAAAATCAGCAACGTCAAAAGTGACCCTCTCAGTTCTGAAGTTCAGCTCACTGCCAAATGTCACCGGCAGCGTTATCTTCCCCTTCGGCTTGCTCCTTCCCGGGTTGATTCCTTGGAACGTGCCGGTCTCCTCGAGCTCGCGGTCAGGGATCTGGAGTTTCTGGAGGACTGCGGAGGAGATCAGGTTCAAGCCGGCCCCGCCGTCAACTAGCATCATTGTGACTTTGAGGTTGCAGATAGTTGGTGAAACCAACATTGGCGAGCACCCGACCGCAGTTATGCGATCTGGGTGGTCCTCAATATCAAAGATGATAGGCGTGTTGGACCATTTCAGAGGCTTGCGTGACTCTACAGATGGTTCTGCTGCATCCACTGCTTGAGCTGGCGGTGCGAAGTATGCAGAGAAGCACCACCGTCAACGCATAGGACCTCTGTGGCCTTCTGAAATTCTTGCTCATCGGCTTCATCATCCTCCATATCTTCGTCGTCGTCGTCGTCTTCGTCCTTGTCGCGGCCGCGGGGAGGCCTGTCTCCTTGCCGCTGCTTGGCCTTGCCGCGGCGCCCTCCCCAGCCTGGGCATTTCTTGCTGGCTCCTCCGGCACCTTCCTGGGCCTTCTCCTTGTCGCGTCGCTCGTACTCTGCTTTCTGCTGCTCAACAAGCTATTAAACCTTCTTACAACTCTGGAGGTCATGGCCCTTGGTGCGGTGGATTTTGTAGTACTGCTTGCCGGAGCTGTCCTGCTTGTCGGCGGCTACCACAGTCTGGCTCTCCTTGCCGGAGCTTCCAACTTTGGCTTTCTTGGCGCTACCTCCGTTGCCGGACTGCTCGACAACTAGCACTTCCTTGCCCTTCTTCTTTTTGTTGTTCCGCCGCCGGCCTTTCCTTGCCGGGGCAGCATCCTCACTGTCGGATCCTCCTGCTCTTGTATTCTCTCCGGGGAGCCTCCTCCCCTCTTCAGCACGTGCACACTTGTCGGCCAGGGCATAAAGCTCGCTGACATCTCTAATCTTGCACATCGCCATCTCCTCCCTCATCCTACGGTTCCGCATGTTCTGATGAAACGCGCTAATGACCGCGGCAGGGTGGACGTCTGGGATGTTGTGCTGTACACGGCTGAATCTCTGAATGTACTTGCGCAGGGGCTCTCCTTCCTTCTGGGCAAGCAGATGAAGATCGCTTTCTTGGCCATGAGGCTTGTGGCCGCCTGTAAAGACGCCGACAAACTGATGGCATAGATCTGCCCAAGAGGATATGGAGTTGTCCGGCAAGTGCATGAGCTAGGATCTGACATTAGGCTTGAGCACCAGCGGGAAGTAGTTGGCAAGGATCTTGTCGTCTCGTCCCCCAGCAGCCTGCACCGCGATGGTGTAGATGCTGAGGAACTCCGACGGATGCGACTTGCCGTCGTACTTCTCCGGTACATCTGGCTTGAAATTCTTCTTGCTGGGCCACTGGACTTGCCGCAGCTCACGGGTGAACGCAGGGCAACCTACCGCGTACGGCAAGTCGCCTGGTTCCCCTGGCGCATGCATGTCGACAGAGGGCCCAGCGCGCTGGTCAGATTGACGCTGCGCTTCTCTTCGGCGCTCGATGCGGGTACGAGCGTCCTCTTGCTGTCGTTCGTGCAGAACTTGGCGCTGATCGCGACGAGCTCGCGGATCTGATGACGCGGTGGAGTCGCTGTCGAGGTGGACCCGGCGAGTCGGCGATCTTGGCCTTCGTGGTGGAGAGTGCATGGAAGTCGCACCCCCATCGGTCTTGTCGCCATCGGCTCGCGTCCGGCAGTCTTGCCGCGGCAGCGAGGTGCTTGGTTGCCGCGTAGTGTCGCCGTTGGCGAAGCCAATGAGACTCTGAATGGTGTCCCTCCACTCGTCGGTCTTGTCCTCCGTTGGAGGGTAATCTAGAAGCAATTGAGCTCGCGCCAAGGCTTCTGCTGGAGTGGTGGGCGGCAGCCGCGAACGGTGCGAGGAGCGGGATATGCTCGGACTACTAACTATGTTAGATGGAGCAGTATCTCGTCCCGGTGACCGTACTTCGCTGGGGCCAGCATGCTGGCGTGCATGCTGGTCTTGAACTCCGCGAGATCCACCAGCTTGATCTTGGCCTAGCGGACGTATGGCGCTGCGAACGCCATGATGCTGTTGGTCCCGCGCCTCCTGAGACGGGCGCGGTGCGCGTACGGACGCCGAGGTCTGTGCTGCCTTGTCCTTGGACTGGCAGCACTGTGAGCACCCTCATCGACGCCTGTTCTTCCGCCGGCGTCCACTCCACCACCCGTTTGCTCCAGTGGCGGTGGAATCGACGCGGACGAAACTGCTGCCTCCGAAGCCTTCTTCTTCGGTGGCATGTCGATGAAGATGATGAAGATTTAGCTCGTGTGCACGCCAGATCGGGTTCACACGATCTCGACGCCCCCTACTTGGCGCGCCAAAGATGTCGGGGAAACTGATCCACTAACACCTATGGGACCGGCG
>NC_041389.1:206084268-206099716 GCF_002162155.2 Triticum dicoccoides | reverse complement strand
GGGGGCGGAGATCGCACGAAGAGCGGATCGAGGCGAAGCACACAAGCAGTTTACCCAGCTTCGGAGCTCTCCGGAGAGATAATACTCCTACTGCTGCTTGTCTGATTGTATTGAGTGTTCTTGCTCGGGAGCGATCTCAGCTACCAGACCGAGCTTGGGAGCGTTTCTAGTTTCGAATGAGTCGAACCCCCTCTACGTTGCGCATGGGCCTCCTTTTATATGCTCAAGGGGTTACCGACAGGTGGCAACGTAGATGAAGGGTAAACATGGAAAAAGAATGTGGTAGGTACAGCTACCTATACTGTAGACACAGTGTATCATACCTAACTCTGACGGCAGGGGACAAGGGCATTAAATGCCCGTCTGTGTCGCCCAAACAGTGCAAACAGAGACCGTCAGGGGCGCCAGCGATCGCCACGATGGCCTTCTCGTCAGCGCCGCTTGCCACCATGCACCCCTGGCTGCACAGCCTCCCGCCACGCGTGCCCGGGAGGGCCCCTGAGCGACACGTGGGTGGATGTGCTGGAGCGCAGGTGCGGTGTGGCCGCTTACCGCGGCAAGTGTCTTGCCGCGGGTGTTGTCTTGCCGGGCTCAGGAGCTTGTCGTTCACCGAGCCTTGCCGGGACGCATGGCGCGTCGCGGCAAGCTTTCTTGAAAAGCCTCGACTGGCCTTCCCGGCAAGCTCCTCTTGCCGGGGCCTTGTCTTCTCGGCTTGAATACTTTGTTCTTGAATGGCTTCCCGGCAAGCTCCTCTTGCCGGGGTCTTGTCTCTTAAGGAGTCACGGAGGGTCTTGGCGGTGACCCGGCGAGCCTTGCCGCAGGGTGCTGCAACTGCCCGTGCACAAGTTCGGGATACTAGGGTACCCCTACTCTAGTACACCGACACATACGTTCCAAAACTTTGTAGGGTCCCACAAAACGTGGCGCTAACTTTCCCTTAACTCCAAAGCACTTAACTCCACGAAGTGGAGAAACACGAAGATAAACTCTGTTACCGTCTTCATAAACTGTCTCCATGCGTTTAGAATCTGCATAGCTCTTCTGCGTGAACTGGGCTACCCTGAGCCTATCGCGAATCAACTTCACCTTCTGTTCAGACTCCTTAATCAAATCTGGTCCAAACAACTGGCGGTCTCCAATTTCATCCCACGACAATGGGGCCTGCACCTCCTTCCATACAAGGCTTCGAAAGGGGCCATCTTCAATCTGTATTGATAACTGTTGTTGTAAGAGAACTCTGCATATGGCAAATTGTCGTCCCAGCTAGATCCATAATCTAGCGGACAAGCTCTTAGCATATCCTCCAAATTCTGATTGACTCTCTCGGTGTGTCCATTTGTCTGCGGATGAAAGGCTGTACTAAACTCTAGCCTGGTTCCCTAAGTTTTGTGCAATTGATTCCAGAACTTTGAGGTAAACTGGGTCCCTCTATCTGATACAATGCTCCTTGGAACTCCATGCAGACATACTATCCTGGTCATGTCTATCTTAGCCAACTTAGCACTGGTGTAAGTGGTCTTCACTAGGATGAAATGAGCTACTTTCGTCAAACGATTGACTACAACCCAAATCGAGTCATAGCCTGAACGAGTCCTGGGCAATCCCGTGATAAAATCCATGCCTAACTTATCCCACTTCCATTCGGGTATTGGCAATGGCCGTAACAATCCTGCTAGCTTCTGATGCTCTGCCTTCACTCTGACATACATCACAAACTGCTACATATTCTGCAATATCCTTCTTCATTCCTGTCCACCAGAAATTATCCTTCAAATCCAAATACATCTTGGTATTTCCTGGGTGAATCGAGTACGGTGAATCATGGGCCTCTTGCAGAATCAACTTCCTGATCTCCGGATCATTAGGCACATAATGCGGTCCTCAAACCATAAAGTATCGTGCTCATCCTCACGAAATCCTTTAGCTTTTTCCTTGCTCATTTTCTTCTTTATAGAGGCGATCTCCTTGTCAGTCTTCTGAGCTTCTCTAATCTTATCCATCAAAGTAGACTGAATCTCCAATGCTGCTACATAGCCTCTCAGAACTATTTCCAAACATAGTTCTCGAAGATCCTCGGCCAACTCCTTTGGTAACTCTCCGGTCGTGAGCGTATTGACATGGCTCTTGCGGCTCAACGCATTGGCTACTACGTTAGCCTTTCCGGGGTGATAATGCAATCTCATATCATAATCCTTGATGAGCTCCAACCATCTCCTTTGCCTGAGATTCAGCTCCTTCTATGTGGAAATGTATTTCAAACTCTTGTGATCCGTGTACACCTCACAATGGTTTCCGATGAGAAAATGTCTCCAAGTCTTGAATGCATGCACTGCGGCTGCTAACTCCAAATCATGTGTAGCATAATTCAACTCATGGGGCTTAAGCTGTCGTGAATCATACGAAACAACTCTTCCCTCCTGCATAAGCACTGCTCCAAGTCCTCGACGAGAAGCGTCGCAATACACCTCGTAATCCTTGCCCTGATCTGGCAGAATCAACACTGGTGATGTAACCAAATGTTTCTTCAATTCTTGGAAACTGGCCTCACATTCTTCAGTCCATTTGAACTTGGTATCCTTCTTCAACAACTCCATCATGGGCTTTGCAATCTATGAGAAATTCTCAATGAATCTCTGGTAGTATCCTGCCAGTCCAAGAAAATTCCGGATCTCTCCAACTATCGTTGGTGCTACCCAATTTGTCACAGCGACAACCTTGGTAGGATCTACTGCTATTCCTTCTCTGGATATAACATGTCTGAGGAATCCAACTTCCTTCAACCAGAACTCACATTTGCTGAACTTGGCATATAACTGATGTTCTCTGCGCTTCTCTAGTACCAAACGCAAATGCTTCTTATGCTCTTCTTCATTCTTCGAGTAGACCAAAATATCATCAATGTACACCACGATGAACTTATCCAAAAACTCCATAAACACCTTGTTCATCATGTTCATGAAATAGGCAGGTGCGTCAGACCAAATGACATAACGGTATATTCACACAGCCCGTACCTGGTGGTAAAAGCCGTCTTAGGTATATCCTGCTCTCGAATCTTCAACTGATGGTATCCCAATCGCAAATCGATCTTGGAAGATACCTTAGCTCCTTGCAATTGGTCAAACAAATCATTGATCATTGGCAACGGGTACTTGTTCTTGATTGTTACTTCATTCATTCCTCGATAATCAACAACCATCCTCAACGATCCATTCTTCTTTTCCACTAGAAGTACTGGTGATCCCCAAGGTGAAGAACTTGGGAAATGTAGCCTTTATCCAGTAACTCCTTAACCTGCTTCTTAATTTCCTCCAAATCTTGTGCGGGCATCTGGTACAGTCTCTTAGATATCGGCCCTGTGCCTGACAAAATCTCAATCAAAAACTCAATGTCTCTATTCGGTGGCATGCCTGACAACTCTTCTGGAAATACATCAGGGAAATCCATCACCACTGGTACTTCCTCCTGCACAACTCCTGATAAGGAATTTACTTGTGTCCTCTTTGGCTCATGCCGTGATACATACTTGATCCTTCTTCCTTCTAGAGTGGTAAGCAAAATCAACTTACTGGCACAATCGATGTTTCCTCCATACATCGATAGCCAATCCATACCCAGAATTACACCCAAACCTTGCGATTCCAAAATGATTAAATCTGAGGGAAAAAGATGCTTACCTATACTCAATGGCACTTGAAAACATCCTCAACTGGCCATATACTCCGCTCCTGGAGAGCTTACTAACATAGGTGTTCTAAGAAACTTGGTGGGCAGTTTATACTTATCCACAAATCCCCTTGATATGTATGAATGCGATGCACCAGTATCAAAAAGAACGAATGCAGTAAATGACTTAACCAAAAACTTACCTATCACTGCATCTAACAGGGCTTCAACCTCCTCCACGTTAACGTGGTTCACCTGTCCCCTATTGAAAGGGTTTGGCTTCTTCCCAGAGCTTCCATTGATATTTCCATTCTGGGCTTCAGGACATTCATTGGCATAATGTCTAGTCTTCTGACACTTATAGCAGGTGACTTGGCTCAGGTCTCTCTTGGCTGGTGTTGATGGGTTAGTACGTTTCTGGACGTTGCTTCCTCCATTCCCATTACCATTCTTGGGGCCATTATGATTGTGCCAGCTACCTCCTCCATGGGTATGCTGAAAATGTCCTCCCGATTTCGGGGTAAAACGTGGCTTCTGCTGAGCTCCAGAATTGTACTTCCCTTGTCCATACTTTCTCTTGCGGTTCTCAATCTGCTGCTGTTTCCCTTCAATCATGAGAGCTCTATCTACCAACTCCTGGTAGTTGTTGAAACTTGTTACCATCAACTGCATGCTCAGCTCATCATTCAGTCCTTCCAGAAACTTCTCCTGCTTAGCTGCATCTGTAGCAACATCATCTGGGGCATAACATGCTAATTTACTAAAGTCATCCACATACTGGCCAACTGTCCGTCCTCCTTGGCGCAAGTTGCGAAACTCACGCTTCTTCTTGGCCATAGCTCCTGCCGAAACATGGGTTGTACGGAAAGCCTGCTGAAACTGATCCCATGTGATAGTGTCGATAGTATAAGTGGCTGTGAAATTCTCACACCATGATGATGCGGGTCCTTCAAGCTGGTGTGCGGCAAAATGCACCCTCTCCGCGTCTGTGCATCCTGCAGTGGTCAACTCCCTTGTTGTCTTGCGGAGCCAATCATCTGCAACTATCGACTCGGTGCTACTTGAGAACACCAGCGGATTCAGTCTAAGAAACGGGTTAAGTGATCAACAGGTGGTGGTGGTGGTGGGTTGTTGTTATTCCCCTGATTCTGATTCTGGACTAGCAACTGCATCAACACATTCTGCTGCTGGATCAACTGGGTGAGCTCCGGTGGGAAAGCAAATCCATTATCACGTCTCGGAGGCATCTGAGGGTTTTAGAAAAGATGAGAATAGAATTGAATAAGGTCTAGAGAGAAAACACTACCCATATGCACATGCGACAAAAGCAAACAATATCACTTAATTCAATTCAAACAAGGGCATACAATGGTCTAACTATCATCATAAAAGTGCTCGCACTATACTAGATACATGGGGAAAATACTACTAATGTTATGGTGTCGACTAGAAAAACTGCTTCGATGAAGACTCCATGATATCTGCTCCAGCTTCATCAACATAGTCATCATCACTATCGTCCGGGTCTGAGTCGGTGTCGTCGATGATGATGTAGTTCTCCGGATAGGTGCAATCATCTTCTCTTTTAGTTGCGGGAAATCCCATAAACACCTTTAGCTTCTTCTTTAGATCACTGTTCTTCTCCACGAGTGTTGCTATTTCCTCCTCATATCCATCGCGTGTAGACTTGAGTTCTTCCTCCAGCTCCGTGATCTTGGTCATGGCCTTCTTTAGATCTATCATGCCTGCACACATCTGGTTCTCCTGGCGTCGAATGTGATGGTTTAACTCCTGGATGAAAGCTGCAATTGATCTATCTTTCTTGGTACTGATCATCTTGGCGCCCACAAATCTGGTAGATAGTATCCTTGAGATCCTTTTGGTAAACTTCTCCAATGCGTCCCATGGTAATGTGAGCTGCCATGCTCTTTCCTAAACTCCAGGTTAGTGCATCACATGAAAACTCTATGTGCTCAGTGACGGGCATGAACGTCCTTCCTGGAACTTTAACTTGAATCGTCCAGCGCTCCTCTTCAGGTTAAGTGGCGTTGTTGGTCCCGGTGAAGCTTGGTACTCCGATGTTCAGGTATCTAGTGACTTCCTTCAAGTGGCGTCCAAAGGGTGTATCTTCATCCGATTGCGTGAACTTGTTCCTTGCATCCGCCATCCTAAAAGAATAGAAAAGATGAGGAGTCAGAAATGAGAAGAGTGAGTAGTGATCTAGGGCTTTAGCTTAGTGGTCGCGTCCTATAGTCAGCGTGTGCTCTGATACCATCTTGTAGCGACCAGACCTCAAACAGTCTGATCTTTGTGCTTTAGTGTCATTCCTAGATCAGTAATGCTAACACGCATAGTACTGGAAGGATTTATAACAGAGTAGCAATCACACACTTATTACATCAAATGTCTCAAAAGAGAGCTTATTACAATAAATGTGGCTTAAGGCCATCTAATAACGTTAACAGCGGAAGGCTTGGAAGATAAGCGAGTCCATCAACTCCAACGGCATCACTGAGTATAGAACCACGACCTAAAAGGCACCTTACTCATCGTCTGAAAAGTCTGCAACATGAACGTTGCAGCCCGAAAATGGGTCAGCACATGGAATATGCTGGCAATGTAACACAAAGAGAGTAATGAACAGAAGTATGCTATACTACATGCATATAAGGCTGGTGGAGAGCTCTATGGTTACAGTTTGCATAAAGCCAAATTTTCCCTACTGCAAAGGAATAAATTTTATTTAAATATCATGGTGGTTGTTGAACATTGAGAAGATATACATCCTCTCAACTCCAATTAAACATTAACATTAAACCAAACAAAATTAATTAAAGTAACATGATGAGATTCACATGATAATCCAAGTACTAGATACTCAAAACGTCCATAACCGGGGACACGGCTAACCATGATTAGTTTATACACTCTACAAAGGTTTGTGCACTTTTCCCCACAAGACTCGATCTCCTCCTTTGGATTTCTTGCACTACATGGTGTTTGAGAAATGGATGACCGAGACATAGTCTTTCAGAAGCACTAGCACCTTACGATCGGGTAGACAGTTACACCTACTTTCCCCTACATCTTTTAGTCTGCCACTGTGAGAGTTCGCACGACTTAGTCAACTATACTAGAGCCCATAGTAGCTTGTGGCTGCACACGGAAGTTTCTAGCATGAATAATCTCATGATCCCTTTGAGCCTGGGTGGCGGTCCAAAAAGAAAAACAGGCGATCGCTGGAATACCCAGGTGCCTCAATCCATCCAAATGTGTATTAAAGTTGCCACCTTAATTAAACCATTAAATAACAATCTCACATCTGTCATGGAAATACTCACCCAATCCGCGTCTACTAGCATAGCATGGCATAATAAGCAAACGTAGAAGTAACTCCCAAGGGTTCGATAATTAAACAGGTAATAGGTACTACCCCATCTACTTCCCAAAACCCACAATTTAAATTAGATCCTAATCATGCAATTGTTTGAGGATTGATCTAATGCAATAAAACTGGGTAGTGAAGAGGTATGATCAAAGTGTTACTTCCCTTGCTGATGATCACGTGAAACCTAGAGATTCAAAGTAGCAAGCGGCACACTCCGGGTACTCTATCGCAAACAAACAAGCATACAATAAGTACTCAACTAATGCACGAGTAAAACTCAAATAAGAGATCTAACCAGAAAGTTCAACTTAAGAACTCCGGTTTGCAAAAAGAATCAAATCGAATGAAGTAACGGAAGTCAAACAGCGAAAGAAACAAGCTTCATTTACTAATCTGGATCTAAGTCAAATTTTACAGAAGCAAAATCTTGTTTGAGTAGGTTAAATGGAAAGAGGGTTTCGAGACGAAACTCTATACGCTTGAATCGCCTGATTCCGATAAATGAGCAAAAAGTTATACTAGAACGAAAATCTGATCAGAAATCGCGATCAGAAATAATCGTGGAAAATCCGAGAATAAGAAAAACTGATGAACAGATTAACGAACGAACGTTCGTTAACTGAAACTAAACGACGAATGCGTCCGTTAAAACGAACGAACGGGCGAACGCTCGCTAAATAAAATAAACTGAAAAAAAACCCGATCTATTCTAAAAAAACGAAAACTAGGGTTTTCTAAAAAAAACGGATCGGTTTCTTTAGAAAAACCGGGGTGGCTACCTCGGCTCGGCTCCGGCGGGGCTCCCGCGCGGCGGCGGGACGACGTGGGGTGGCGGGGCTGCGACGGCGGCGGCGGGGCGGGTCGGGTGGCGGGGTGGGGAGGGGCGGCGGCGGTATTTAAGAGGGGGGGTGGTGGCTTGGGGGAGGGGGCAAGGCGGCAGGGAGGATTCCGGCTCGGACTCCTAGTCCGGGTCAGCGGCGGCGCGGAGGCGGGCCGGCCTGGCTCAGCTGGGCCTTCGGCCCAATCAGGTGCGGAAGATTTTTTTTAAAAACAATTCCGCCGAAACTAAGAAAAATTCTAGAAAAATAAATAAAAATCTAAAAAATGCCAAAACAATTTTCACCGTCTAAATAAAATATTTAGAACGAGATGAACATTTTCTTGACCCTAAAATGCAATTTTGAAAAACATGCAATTTTTCCTAAATTCAAATAAAAAGGCAAAAACTCCAAAATAAATCTTATTTGATTTTTTATTAAATCCTCAATATTTCTTTATTTCGGGAAAGTCACTTTATTCCCTCTCTCATATTTGAAGAAAAAAATAAATAAAATCAAATGATCCCCTTTTCAAATTTGAGAAAAACTCAAATATGAAAATAACGAAACTCCCAACTCTCTCCGAGGGTCCTTGAGTTGCATAGAATTTCTAGGATCAGGCCAAAAGCAAATAAAATATGATATGCAATGATGATCTAGTGTATAACATTCCAAATTGAAAATTTGGGATGTTACAAAAACCACTCCACTATATATTAGTCGTATACATGAGAGTACTATATGGACGCAGCTTCATTGACTTAGTGCACCTGCCTTTGGGTTTATGACAGGTGGGCCCAAAATGTGGCTGGCTCACCTATCATACAACGAAAAGCAGGTGCAGTGAAGGCACTGGAGCTCAGTCCATACTAAAGTAGTATATATATAAGCTGGAGCCTCAGTGCTTGTTCGCTAGGGTTTGCACTCTCCACACTCTCGCCGCACTACATATATGTATACACGTTGGAGGCTCAGCGTTCATTTGCTAGGGTTTGCTATATTCACAGTCTCTCACCCTCTCTTCACCAGATCTAAACAAGGCTGTGTTGGCCTCTTGTCTCTCTCTCCCCCCTCACAGCTGGTGAAGGAGGCGTTCGTATCCCGTCGCACCAGGAAGGGGAGGAGGTGCAACGTTCACTCTATCACCTTCGGCAAGGGAGGCAATCCACTACCGGCTGCGCTGTTCTCTTTCACCTAGCGCCTGTACGGGAGGGCCACTGACCCCTTCTTCGTCGCTGCCGTACGTAGTGTGGGCAGGTCCGGCCTCCCGCCGCACGCCTTGCCACATCCCGGCGACCCTAAGGTATAAGTTTCTTTGAAACCGTCGTTGCTCTAGCTGCATGTGGATCTTTTTTGATCTGTAGTCGAATCTATGTCTTGGTTCAAAGAGGAAAGAAGGGTGCGGTGGGCTGGAGCAAGAATCTAGGACGTGGTTGAATGAGGAAAGGAGGGACGGAAAGTAGTATAGACTGGCTATCCAGCCGTTTTTGTTGGTCGAAAAGGGAAAAAGGGGGTAACCTAGTACACACATATGTAAGGAACTGATCTCTTTGTTGAAAAGGGAAAGAAACTGGGGGGGGGTCGAGTAGTTTGTGCAGGACTAGATTTGCTGCCCTCACATAGGAAAAAAGGTTCAAAGAGAACAAATATGGGACCAACACATATATGATGTTTGGCTGCATACTCTGCATCACCCATTTATACGTGTGGGCGCACATTGTGCTGGCATGTCCCATACAACTATTTTGCTATTGTTAATCTAAGAATGCCGCCAAAAAATTGAAGCAATGCCACTGTTAAAGTAAATTACATCTTTAACGAATGTTGTTTTAAGAGAATGTCTCTGTTAATATGAATCAATGCAACCGTTTTATAAATGCTACTATCCTACTTTGTTTTCCATCCAAGATAAGTTAGATGCTTCTTTCTGTCACCGTTTGTTTCATCCTCCTTTATCGGCAAGTAATTGTTTCCTTTTTTGCCTCTGTTAAAACAGGGGTATCAATTAAACTTGTTGCTATTGCGACATTTTTCTTTTCTACTCGAAACACTTTGCTTGATTTCAGTGCAACTGCACAAAACAAGATTGGATTTCCTATTCATGTTGGCAGATTCATACTTGATCTTGTGAGCGTCATGACAGGTTGGTACTTGCCTTCATCCACATGATCGTGCAGTGTGTATTGAGATGTTTTTTTTTGCGGGGGTGTATTGAGATGTTGTGCTACTTATATTGGTACTGTTTTAAATAAATGTTGAATTGAAGCTATTGTATTGCTCTCTTTTCCCATTAAGTAGTGAACAAAAATGGTACCAACCCAGACATGATGCTTGTTGCTTTGTTACAAGAAACTCTGCATCACCCCCTTTATAAGTAGATGGAAGCACATGGTGTTGTTGCGCCCACTCACCCCTGGAACTGTTTATGCTTTTTGTTAATCTATTGCTGCTGGTAAAATTAAGCAATGCCACTCTCGGAATTAACTTCTAAATCTTATTTCAAAACTGCAACACTTGTTAGGAATTGGTGGGATTACTATTTTTCTGGCCGCATGTTTCATCCTCCTTTATTAGCCAGTAATTGATTCCTTTTTTGCCTCTGTTTAAATAGGGATATCTATTCAACTTGTTGCTATTGCGACATTTTGCTTTGCTACGCAAAACACTTTGCTTGATTTCAGTGCAATTGCACAAAGTGAGATTGGATTTCCTATTCGTGTTGGCAGATTCGTATTTTATCCTAGTGTTCTCATGAAAGGTTAGTACAGGCCTTCATCCACATGACCGTGCAGTGTGCTTTGAGATGTTGTGCTACTTGTATTGGTACTTTTTTTAATAAATGTTGAGTTGAAGCTATTGTATTGCTGTCTTTTCCCATTAAGTAGTGAACAAAAATGGGACCAACCCAGACATGATGCTTGTTGCTTTGTTACAACAAACTCTGCATCAGCCCCTTTATAAGTAGATGGAAGCACATATTGCTGTTGCGCCCACTCTCCCCTGGAACTGTTTATGCTTTTCGTTAATCTAATGCCGCTGGTAAAATTAAGCAATGCCACTCTCAGAATTAATTAACTACTGAATCTTAGTTCAAAAGCGCAACATTTGTTAGGAATGGTACTATCCGGCTTTGTAGTTCTTTCTACATGTTTAACCAAGGTATTGTTAAGATAATGTCTCTGTTAAAATGAATTAGTTGCATTGTTTTAGGAATGGTACTTTCTGCTTTATCATTCTTTATACATGTTGAAACAATACATTGTTAAGATAATGTCTCAGTCAATATGAACGAATCACACTGATAGAGAATTGCTACTCTCCTGCTTTGTTTCCCATTATGATAAGGTAGAACAGTAGATGCTTTTCTTCTGGGAGTACAAGTCATCAACCATTATTTCTCAGTAATTGTTTCCCTTATACCTATTGTTGCTTACAGGGATATCAAAGTTAAAGCTTGGTTTTATTCCGACTTTGATTTTAGTTGAACTGCACAAAAGGAGCCAATGTGTCCAAGGCAAACTGCTGCATTACTGGGTCCAGTTGGTCGTTCCACTTTGCAGAAAGAAGCAGTCACTGTTTGTGCTACATTACAGAAGGAATGACCGAGAAGCTTTACAGAGTATTATTAGACGCTGGTGACATGACTAGTCTGCAGAGAGCATTGGCAATTCTACAACACGTGGAGTGCACTAGGCAAAAAGTGCCCAAACAAGTACAAGAAGCTACGACAGGACTCCACGATCATAGGCATTACATATTTTGAATGGGAGAAGCTTGTCAAAGTTTAATCATTGATGTTAGCAAGAAGACGTTAGTTTAATATATTGGAATTGGAAAACCTTGTCAAAATTTGCTCATTGATGTTAGCCAGAAGACACGCATTTGATATTTTTGAGTGGGACGACCTTGCTGTGAGCAGCGTCGATTGTTTTTCCTATTCCCGTGTTCAGTTTAGAAGTAAATAGTTACTCTGCTGAGATATTCCTGTGTTAAGAGTTTCTTCTAAATATTGTCTATGTAATGCCAGGCCTTGTGTTTGATTGCAAAGTTGAGCTTGGAATGTTGTGGCATGGGGCATCACGAGCTGTTCACCATGCCTCCTGAGAATAATGCTTCGTATTGTTTTGCATGTCGATCTAATGCCAGTGATTTGCTTGTTAAGAAGATCATCCTCTTCTGTTGTTTCTGTGCTTAAGAGGTTCATTGTCTTATGTTTCATTCATAGCCTATACGACAAGTAGGGTAGGTTAGACGTGAAACCATATGATCTTCCAACCAACTCATGATATTAGGCCGGGATTGGATTGTCGTTTTCCAACCAAAACCGCTTATAATAAACTGACGCTTGTAAATAAAAGCAGATTGTCTCGGGCGAAGCGCTTGGTTGGTCGATTTCGACTAGTAAAATATCGGAAGTACTTCAGACACGATAAAAACGCTGAACGACACTCGAACGATTGCTAATCCGGCCGTTAGCTGTTGTTTCAGCCTTGCCCATGGATGGCATGATACGCACGTCGTGCATGTATCGTCTGGTAATGTCGTCCATATAGCAGTGCTCGTAAAATATACACCGGTCTCTCAATTTACATGCGTAGCCGGCCGGTTTTACTTACAGACCTCGGGCCCTTGGTTTCTTTACGCCTGTATTTTACGCATTGTTTCCGATGACGAGTAAATTACACTTGTATGTTAATACAGGTTTGAAATAAACCAGAGCTCCCAAGCGCGGCCTTACCGTTTCATGTCGGCTCGGTTTCTCGAAGGTGCTCATAGGTGTCCGATGATCCTGGCTTCCTGAATGAGCAGTGGGCGCTGTATCAGACCATCCGTAGGGCTCCATCGTCCTTCGAGTTGTTGTGCTCACCGTGGCGCCGAGCATTGTTAACATCGTCAACAAACATGAGGATTCAGGAGATGACTTTATTTTGACTGGATGACACTAGGGACCCACTAGGGCCATAGCCGTACGTACGCAAGTGCCTCCTTATTACGTACAACTATTTTTTTTGCTTCCTCCTGGTTTCCTGACATCACGGTCCCACACCATTGTCGACCTATGTAGTCAATATAAACGAGAGAATTGCACAAGGTGAGGCCGACAGCTGGGACCAAGCAGCTCGAGCAGTATTTGTGTTTTTGAGGCGTGAGCACTGCGGAGTTTTTCTTGGGGATGATTTCGTTGTTGTTCAGAGGAGAGCAGGGTATTAACTGGGCGGGCTGTGGCCGGTCTAGCCCAGGCCAGATATCCAGCCCAGATATTAATTTTTTCAAGATGAAAATTGCTAGCCCAGCTATACGTTTGTTTGAGGAATACCCAGGCAAGGTGAACTTGTTATTCTCTGCCCCGCTGGGCTGCAAATCTTTCCTAGGAGGGATGCATTAGGCTTAACAGGAAAATGGGCTTTAAAAAATAACAAATGGGATGTAATTATAAAAATCGGGCAGTAACTATAAAAAATGCACTAAACATGAAATTAGTTTATAAAATATTATTTATGGATTTTGAAAATCTTAAATTTTCATTGTTGCGCGCGCTATGTTTCGTTGGATTTTTATGTAATACAAATTTATATTTAATCTGACTAGAAATTTCGGGATAAAAATATTTTGGATCCCATCAAAATGTGGGAAATTTTATTGAATTCTGTCTTCAATGGTTGGTTGAAATTATTAATCGTTGTCCTAGCTAGAAAATGGGATGTACTTTTAACAAACTGTAAATGGGCTGTAGTAAATTCCATTAGAATTCAAAACTGGG
The DNA here is from genome assembly GCF_002162155.2 of Triticum dicoccoides. Taxonomy (NCBI): domain Eukaryota; kingdom Viridiplantae; phylum Streptophyta; class Magnoliopsida; order Poales; family Poaceae; genus Triticum; species Triticum dicoccoides. The sequence goes on along the minus strand of NC_041389.1, from coordinate 206,086,083 downwards.
CTGTACATTCTTACAAATTGCAAATGGGCTATAAGTTCTCTGCCACACACTTGTGGGCCTACTAAGTTGACGCGTCCCCTAAAAAAATAAGTTGACGCGTATGCAAGGCTTTGTCAACTTATTATAGTCAACACACGGTTCTAGCAGCAGTGGCCGTTGGATGTCTATCCAATGGATGTCGTGCTTCTTCTTCAATCTCGCATATTCTTAGCTTCAGCCGCCCAAAAAATGATTCCTCCCCCTGACATCTGGGGCACACCGTTTCGGAGGCTGACGTGTGGGCCTACTAAGTTGGCACGTACCAAGGGCTTTGTCAACTTAGTCAATATAAACGATTCTAGCTTCAGTGACCATACGATGTCCATCCAACGGCCGTAGTGCTTCTTCAACCTCTGGTCTTCTTGCTGCAGCCGCCCAAAGCAGCGCTGGTCGTGCCGCATGCTCCTGCCTCCCGTGGCCGGCTGTGCTGCCGCGGAGGCCTCACCGTCCCCTACTATTCCCACCGCTGGCCAGGCCCTGCGGCGACGGCAGCCTCACACCGCAGCCGAACCAGTGAACCCTCGTAGTCCTTTCCGCGCGGGCTTCCACTGCCGCGTCTTCCCCGGCTCCACGTCGTCCCCTTCCTAGGCCTCGCCGTCGTCCACCACCGTGGTGCTCTCGGCGCGGTGTGGTCAACGTGGTCAAGGAACGACTGCCATCGGACGTGGACTGTACGTGGAGAGGCTGACAGCTGGGTCCACGGTTGCAGCAAGGAAGTGCCTCCTTATTACGTGCAAAATAATTATTCCTCCACCTGACAGCGGGGACCCACCGGACGGGCCACCGTATTTCGTGAAAAAAACATTTCCCCCTGACTGCTGGGACCCACCGGCTACATCTTCGCACGCAAGGAAGTGCGTCCGAGCAAAACAAAATGATTCGCCCCTCTGACTGCTGGGACCCACCAGCTACATCTTCGCATGCAAGGAAGTGCCTGACAGTCGCGACCCACCTGGTCGAAGCGTACGTAGCATTGTCATTCTGGTCGCGAACGTATACGTACATACTGGTCGATGTAGAGGTGCACACGTGTTGTAGTAGAGGCGCGCACGTAGCATGTACATGTACGTACAACAGCCAGGGTGCAAGAAACTAAATACGGCCACATACGTACATACAGGCGGGGTCTTGAATGCCTACTCACGCATACGTACGGCCGGGGCTCGTGTACATGGCTGGTTCGGAACGAAGAAGCAGCGTCGTCGTCGTGTTCATGGGGAGCCAACCGGCTCGGTCGGAACAGAATGCGTCGTCGTGTTCATCGGGAGGGCTTGGACGGAACAGGAGATGGAAACGAGGCCTGGCGTACCGTAGAATGGAGGAATCGGCCTTGTATTCGACCGGCCACCTTCAAAATGGGATCCTATTCATCGGGAGGGGTCTGGCGTACCGCAAAACGGAGGAAACGGACCTCCTACGGTCGAAACGGGGGTCTTGTTGATCGGGAGGGGTGTGGCGTACCGCAAAACGGAAGAAACGGAATTGTGTTCAAGCGCTACGATCGAAATGGGGGTCCTGTTCATCGGGAGGGGTGTGGCGTACCGCAAAACAGGACTCCACAGGATACTGTTCATCTCCACCGTCGACCTCCTCCAGCCTCCACGGGCTACCGTCGACCTCCTCCAGCCTCCACGAGCCCCTGTTCATCCAGCCTCCACCGCGTGCTCCTCCACCGGCTACTGCTCCACGGGCACCCCTCCACGGGCACCCCTCCATCATCTACTGTTCATCCAGCCCTCCACGGGGTCGTCCTGTTCATCCAGCCCTCCACGGGGT
>NC_041389.1:206075099-206084035 GCF_002162155.2 Triticum dicoccoides | reverse complement strand
AACACTCACTGTTCATCCCAGAGGCAGCATCGACCGGCTTCAGTCAGCAGCAGTAGCGAAGGAATCGCTTGATCGGGTTCAGTTAACAGCCAGTGATCGATCGCTCGGGTTCAGTAACGCGTGGCCTGCAGTGCAATCGCTCGGGTTCAGTTAGAGCCCAATGCTTCGCTCAGGTTCAGTTAGAGCCAACGCCTCGCACACACGCGCGTACGTGTACGAGAGAAACGCGCATTGCTCGGCCCCCGACCACCCACCGTAACCGGGAACTCCCCGAAATTTTCCTGGCCCTCGCTTCTACCATGGTTTTTTCCGTCATGGACGACCCAAAGAATGTCATGCAGCTGCGTCTCCGGCCCGCCCAGGATGAAAAGCCCATTTTTCATCATGATTTTTTGTCAAAGAAGTAGGAGCCCACCACATCTATGATGATATAGGGTTTTGTCACAATTATCTTCATAGAAGTGTCATAAGTATGACAGAATTTTTTTCGTTCAGCCCAAAATGTCACGGATGTGTCTTTTTTTTGTAGTGATGATACGTTGACACGTGGCTAGGCCCAACAGAGGCCCATATAGGTAAAAAGGCCGGCCCAGTCAAAGGCCCGTAGTACTTAATCAGGTACTAGTGGGCCAGCCCAATAACGACCTGCTTAATAAAGGCCCATTTACGGCTCGAAGCTAGATCTGGCCCGTTAATTGTTCGCCCAATATTTGGGCCCATTTACGGCCCGAAGCCAGATCTGGCCTCTTAATTGTTCACCCAATATTTGGGCCCATTTGCAGCCCGAAGCCAGATCTAGCCCGTTAATTGTTCGCCGAATATTTGGGCCCAACTATAGCCCAGTGACTTTCGGCCTGTTAGAGGCCTGATGTAGACATGGGCCCATTTCAGCCCGGTGTGACTTTCGGCCTGGGAATGGCCCGTGCTGCCCATGGGCCATATATGGTTCGACGGGACATCGGGCCCACTAATGGCCCATGCTAAAGGTGGCAACAGTTAAGCCCAACGTGACTTTGGGCCTGTTAAAGGCCTGTCGCGTAATTCGGCCCGTTGATGCCTGTACGAAGCTTTCGGCCTCTTAAAGGCCCATGATATCAGTGGGCCAACTAAGGCCTGAGATATGTTTCGGCCTGGTAACGGCCCGTGAGCTAACTAGGCCCCAAAAGGCCCGGTCTACATTTCAGCCTGCTCAAGGCCCGTCGACGACTAGTGAAAATTGAGGCCCAACATGCATTTTGGCCTGCTAAAGGCCCGTCGTTTCATCTCGGCCATAACATGCCAGTACAATATTCAGCCTGTTAATGGCCCAACGCTACCTGGGCCAAACTAAGCGCTGGGTCGACAAAAGGCCCAACTAAAATATAGGCTGGTGTAAGTTGTGGGCCTGGCGCAATGGTGAAGGCCCCAATCATTCGGGCCCAAGAAAGACGCAGGCTGGCCCAATTGTGGCCCGCTAAAAACCAGGCCCGTTAGAGTCGAATGTTTCGGCCCAGTCGACTACATCTGATTTTTTTCCAGATAGCAAATGATGGCAGTAACTAGTAGGAATTAAGAACAAACCTACTCTATACAATAAAGAAATTACGGCGTAGTAACTAAGAATAAACCTACACTATACAATAATGGATTTAAGGTATATTACATCCACTGGGCATCGAAGTTCGCCACCAGTGATCATAAAGCACAACGAAGAAGCAGATTACAAAAACTGGGCACCATTGCATCGTAACACAATAATACTGAACCGAGACCACTTCCAAGACAGTTCAAGAAAGGTTAGCCTTGCGGGGGAACTGCTAGGCAAGCTGCTGAGCAAGGCTGTGAGACCGGCCTAGCATGTCGGTCATAGCTTCCAGGTGTAGCTATTTAGAGATGAGGTTCTCATTGGTGTTCTCCGCAATCTTTCTTAGAGATAGGACTTCAAGTCGAAGTTGAGTTGCAGAATGCCTTTCTGCTAGAACTTGGGACTGAAGAAGTCGAACTGATTCAGATAACAAATTTTGTGAGCTTGTCTGACTGCTAGTCTCAAGTAACTTGAACACTGCATCAAGACAAGACTTTGGGGTTGTCTCACTATCTTCAAGATGTTTTGCCTTCTTTGCTGCAATATATGTTGGGTTTGTCTCACAGCCTTCAGTAGACTTGTGCATGCCATCAAGCATATCACCCTGAAACAAAGCAGAGAGATGACATGTTTTGCACGTGTATAAACAAAGATGATAACTGTGCTTTCAATTCCATCCAATTTCAAATTAGAAAATAAAGAGTAAGTTCAAAATATCAATATCATAATTTGGCATTGTTCATAATGTGGGGAGCTTCACCACACTACTGGATTCACTACTAGGAAAAGGCATGCTAGTGGTGCACCGAATTTGCTTTCTAATGGCGCACTACTGGTGCGCCACTGGCATCACGCCATTAGAATTAAATTCTAATGGCGCACTACTGGTGCGCCATTAGTATCTGGTGTTCTAATGGCGCACCGCGTAGTGCGCCATTAGTATAGCCTGCAGTGCGCCATTAGAATGCCTCCCAGGGGCCATATGTACAAATGTGCTTTGGCATTCTAATGGCGCACCAGCAGCTAATGCGCCATTAGTGTGATGATCACAGTGCGCCATTAGTGTCTTGTGTGGTGCGCCATTAGTATGAATATTAGGTTTTATTTTTTTTGCTTTTCTGATTTTTGCACAGGTTACAAAATATATTATTGCATAGAATATAGACAGCAGCACACAGCAACATCAGATTCATCAAATACAATAGAAGATTAGTCTCCGAATACAATTCATCATATTAGTCTCCGGATTCAAAAGACCGGACAAAGATAAAACATTACAAGTCTCAAGACCGCGAGTATCGAGTTTGCCTTCACATTACAAGTCGATATCGATCATCTAAACTACCATCACATAGAAGAGAGCTGTGGTCATCACGATGAGCATCATCGCGATCAAACTGGTCTTCATCCGGTTCCTCCAACGCTCCCTCCTCTCTCCCGCTAGATAGCGGGCGTATCTAGATTCGGCCTCCGCCCTAGTGGTGTACCCTTTGTAACTATTACCGCTGAAACGGTGAACCTGTCTCCGACACTCCTCCCAGTCATCGTAGACTCCGGGAACCTTACCCTTGTACACGACATACGAAGGCATCTCTATGCACTAGCCAAACAACAGACAATACATAAGCAATGTGTAAGTATGCAACAAAAGGATCGGAAGAGAAAAGCAAGACATTAATAGCACGATTCATGGTCCTACTAATAAATAGCATCGATTACATCTAAGTTGAACAACCGTCCAAACCAAAGTGACATCCGAATTCATTAAAGTTTAATTACAACATGAGCCAATCAATGTTTCAGAACTACACATCACTACTTTCGACTCAACTCATCGGACAGGAGCGTGGGTGAAGCCGCCGTCTGTCGTGATGGTCATGAAATCACGGTCGTTGTCACCCTGCATTTGTAGCGTTTCATCTATCTCACTGTTGGACGGTTGATATCTGAGGAAGAACTGCCCCGCGGTATGAAGGACATCTTGATGGATGATGTCCGCAAACTCCGACTGGATGCGAAAGAATTCTTGTCTGAGGTCCGCGTCCTGGACTGCCGACAAGCTCGCGGCCCAATCTTTGAGATTATCTGGTAGCAGAAGGTGATGATGGTCCCTTACGATCACCCGCATGTGATGGAGGGCGTAGTAGGCATCCTTCTGACCGCCAGGCGGCTGCTTGACGCAGCAGAACTTCGTATTGTGTGAGAAGATGTGCTTGCCGTACTTACGAACTGGCCTGGTGAAGGTGCCTCCAGATTGGGCGTAGCCGGGGAGAACATCATCAAGAACTTTCTTCACATTTGTGTAGTCTATCATGGAGTTACGGTTCGGGTCGAAATACGTGGCCATGGAATATTTCGGGCTTAAGAGGATGAGTGTGCAATGTGTGTCACTGCACAGAACACGGAATGTTAGAAAAAAAAGAACGATCGAAATCTAAGAAATCATATGTTACGGGGCGGTTAAGGGATGACTTACTCGGGAAAGTAAGGCACAAGGAAGTTATCCTTATCTGCGTTTGCCAGAATGACGCCTTCGAGGTGTGAACTCGCAATTTGGCGGTCCCCAGCGTTGCTCAAGTGCTTGGCACGCATGTAGAAGGGGTCGACTATCACGATGTCCGGGGTATTGTCTCTAATGATCCGCATCTGCATGCTCAGCGAAAACAACCGAACGAAGGTGTAGTGCAACGGATGAAGGTTAAACATAGCAAAGATGTCATCAAACCGCAGGACGATCATACCCCCGATGTCGCCATCCACAAAGCCCTTACTCTTTGGCACCTTGGCCACGAAAACCGGGTATGCCACATCCTTCTCTCTGAGACGCCGCTTCTCCAAAATCAGAACACTGTTGTGCAGACTCCGCATAACACTGGTTGCAGCATTCAGCATATTTGGCGGTAGCATCGCCCTACCCGCCACATGCACCCTCCTCGAGATATACTTAGGTGAAGGTGGCCCGTCCTGAGCACGGATCGAACTCGGTGCCGGCTGGCTCGCACCGGCGCCCTTGTTAGTCTTTCGTTTCCGGCCCTTCTTCTTGATCTCCTGTAATGGGACCGAGTTCTGCTCACAGACCGCCTTCTTCAGCGTGTTGGGGCTGATAATATTTCGCGCCTCAGCTATCTGAGGCTCGGTGAAGGTGGGAGCTGGAGGCGTGTCCTGAGAACTGAACGCCATACGACGCTTGTTGCAATTGGATTTCTCCGCCGTACCAGCTAGATCGCGGTGGTCTTGGTTGGGTTCTTGAGAAAGAGGCCCGCAGAACTCGTCAGCGTACCCATGTTCGGCAAAGTACTTATCAACTTTGGTAAATGTACCGTCGTCGTTGTCGTCGCCGTCTGGATCCTATGCCATAGGGCTGTCCGGATCCTGTGCCATAGGGATGTCCGGCAGGTCCGGTAGTGTTGCGGCGTTCTTGCCATGGCTTGGCGCCGGCACGACTGGCGGTCTTGTCTGTGGGGTGGTGTCCCCCGCCCCCAAACGAATCTGGCTCTTCGGCCATAGCAGGGGCCAGTTTACGCAGGTGCCGAGGGTCATCTCATCTTCTTCGTCGGCCCCAGCGGGTCGAATCGGAGGTAATAGCTCGTCGCAGCCTGGCAGCACCCGGACCACTTCAACCCTATACATTGTGGTTGGCATCCGACTACCGTGGAACATGGGGTTGCCCGGTTGAACGATTCTGCCCTTGGCGACATCGACCAACTCGGCGCCCACGAAGTGCAGAAGAGTGCAAGGAACGTCGGCGGTGCCCTGGAAAAACATGTATAGGGCGTCAGGGATGCCCAGTCAAAGGCAAGGAGATGAAGTCATCGGCCGAGAGGCTTAGTTACCGTGATGCCATCGAGCTCGGCTAATGTCGAGGCACCGCCAACGGCGGGCGTGCAACTGACGGAGGGGGCGCTTGCTGGCGAGGTGCCGGTCGGCGTACACCCGGGTGCATTAAGCTCCAATGCCCGTGCCGGTGCCGGAGACATGAATACCGCCTCCACCGGAGACACCAATGGCGCCGCCGCCGGAGACACCAATGGTGCCACCGCCGGAGACACCAATGGCGCCGCCGCCGGAGACACCAATGGCGCTGCCGCCGGAGACACCAATGGCGCTGCCGCCGGAGACACCAATGGCGCCGCCGCCGGAGACACCAATGGTGCCGCCGCCGCGCTGTGCGAGTTGCTGGCCGTGAAGCTGGGAACCGGGGGAGGCCCCTTTTGGCCGCCCGCAATCCACGTCGTCAGCCCATGAATCAACATAGGCACCATGGCGTTGAGCGTCGTTCCAAGTTGTTGTTGCACTTGCTCATGGACAAGCTCCAGAATCCGCGCCACTTGTGCCTTGAGTTCTTCAACCTCGCGCATCTGGCTTTCCGAGCTGGTCTTTTTCTCCTTCCGCACACCAGCGGTATAGTATGACCCCCATTTTGTGGACAAGCCTTTGCCGGCCACACGACCAGCTGACGTCGGCTTATCGAGCTTATCCTTCTTTTTCATTACGTTCAACGCCCTATTTAAAGGGGTGTCGAAAGGGGAGCTCTTAGACGACCCCGCGCTACTGCTTTCATTGTCCTGCGAAAGGAACATGAACCATTTAGAAATATTGGGGATTAATTAGAGTGCAACCATATGGAGCTAATTACGCGGGGGTGTATTCCTTACCAGAACAAGCTCAAGCGCCCTGGTCTTCGGATCCGTGGTAAGCTCCTTTGTTATCGGGTCCTCCTTGTACCGGGCCCTGACATAGTTCCTGGTCTGCTTGTCACCGCTGTATTTCTCGAAGCGGGGCGGTAGGCCTTGCTCGGCACGCTCCGCGTCCTCCTTGTCCCATATAGGCTCCGCCACTCTATAACTGCTGGGACCGAGTTTGTGTTCCCCTAAGTTCAACTCCCGCATTTCTTTCCCCCACTGACTTGATTCGGAGGTTGCGGGGCTCTGGCACTTGATCTTGAACTCCTTGTACTCATCTTCGCTCATCAAAGGATATTTCGCCTTGATCTTGTCATAACTATCACCTTTATCAATCATTCTCTTCACCATGCTTCTCCAAGTAGACATGGCCGTGCTCATCTTCGTGAGGGCGGCATTGTTCACTTTATTCCCTGAGAGGCGTGTGTTTTCAAATTCGGCGGGGAACTTGTATTGTTCGTGCAGCTTCGTGAAGAGGAGGTTGCGCAAATTCCCTCGGTCCTTATGCCTAAGGTTCTCGGTGTTGATCGAGACGGTGGTCCGGAGAATGCACCCGAGCTGAACCGAGTACCCCTTGACTATATGTTTGGGCTCCGTTGGATTCCCGTCGGAGTCCACTTGAGTGAATTCCTCCTTGACGGTGCGGAGCGCATTCGGGCGCCGGTCCTTCCTTTGCTTCTTCGGTTGGCTGCCATCTGTGTCTGCGCCGCCACCATCTGTGTGTGCGCCGCCATCATCAGTGGTGGCATCCTCGGCGGCACCATCAGTGGTGTCATCCCCGACGCCACTAGGGGTTGTGTAATCAGGATCGGTGTCTTCCGCGGTGTCATCATAGCGGTGAGGTTGTTCCTCCATCTCTTGGGACAGCTCCCAGAATTGCTTGCCGCCCGAACCACCGGCCTCATCGTTGTGGGCCATGTTTCTCTCTAAATAGGAAAAAAGTTTGGTCAAAAAGATGGTTATTGTCAAGGAACAAGATCATGGTCTCATGATTTAGGGTTTGTCGACACCGAGGCACCCTAAAAGCCTAAGCTTTCATCATTTAGGTTCTCATCGACACCGAGGCATCCGGGGCAACCAAGTTAAGTTTTCATCATTTAGGGTTTATCGATGCCGAGGCACCCTAGGTTGGGCCTAATCTTGGCTCTATTGCCACCTATGTTGGGTTTATCATCTAGGGTTTATCGATGCTAAGGATAATTCTAAGTTGGGCCTAATCACTTGGCTCTATTGCCACCTATGATTTAATGCAGCAAGAATGGCAGGGCAGTTGATCCTACTTAACTAAGTACTAAGATAGCCCGGCCCATGCATTAGTCGCAAGTACCCCATATGTCCTATTTTTAGCAAAGTCATGCTAAAATTCACGGAAAATTTCAGCATGACCTTTGCTGAAAATAGGACATATGGAGTACCCGAATTTGCCGGAACGGAAGTTAATCGACATTCCGGCAAACTCAAGGGCCTCTCGGGGTACCTGCAAATTCATCACGACACGATGGTCGGAGACAAAACCCAGCCATAGACCATATGGTCCTCTGCTTTCATATGGACAAAAATCAGCTCAACTTATGTGAGTTTCCATTCCAGATATCAACAAAAAATCATCAATAGTTTAGAAAGTCTGTACAAACACAGAAAGAATGACAAATGTATTTTTACAGATCATGGCTCAGAGTCATAAACATCTATGGACCAAATATAGTAATGGATACAGCAGATTAGTCTTATGATTTTACTTGTTCGGTATAAAATAGCTTATGCTTTCCTTACAGTACATGTCCACATTTGATATGTCCTTTTTGTCTGTCCTGCTTTTTGAATCAACCGTATCGAGCAATACTATGGAATTAGTCAAATAATTGTGCATGTTTTGACAATAGGATGAATGCAAAAGAAAATCAAATGGTTGTGGCAATCTGTCCATCATCATGACTGTTGACAGTCGCCACACCCACTGTTGGACTTCGATCTAGCACAAAGGGGGTGTATAAGAGCAGATATGGATGGTGTGGTCTGGCACAGATAGCAGTATAATCATCTTAATCTTGCAGTGTAATTTTTAATCCGTGGCAGCAAACAGGCATTGTGCTAGTCTAATAAGAATACACATTGTTGAACTTCATTGCTGGAATTAATGGTTTACTATCGGGATGTGCCTTAGGAGCATCGCTTATCAAGTGAAAACATAAGACCCAAACTTGTAGCTGTATGTGTTTTGCCAAGAAAGGGTGCAATAAGAAATATTTTCCTAGTACTGGTTTATCTCACCTAATAGTAAAGGGACATTTCTCCTCAAATCGAAAGTTAATACATCGTTGTTTCTTACTAGGGGAAGATGGACCTGGATGGTCAAGCACGTGGAAGATGGCTTTGTGGGCGCGCCTTCTTAACAGCGAAAATGCATACAGAATGATCCTAAAGTTAATCACATTGGTTCCACCTGGTGAAAAAGTTGGGTTCGAAGGAGGACTGTACACCAATCTGTGGACAGCACACATAAGAACAGTAGCAGTAGTACTACTACTAGCAGTAGTACTACCAAAAGAAAGGAAAGAACAGTAGCAGTAGTACTACTACTAGCTAGCTAGCTAGCTGGTACTGATCTAGCTTCTGCATGCATTTCTCTGAATTTTGTTATACTTAAACACTACAAGGAATTATACTTTGTCATAGCTATTAGTCTTTGG
>NC_041389.1:206059536-206075089 GCF_002162155.2 Triticum dicoccoides | reverse complement strand
GGCGGCGGCGGCGTCGTCGAAGGGATGCCTCAGTTGGCCGTGGGAAGGCCGGCAGCCGCGGTCGTCGTCCTGCACCCCGTGCCCGGACTGAGGAAGACGCCGGCGTTGAAGCTCCGGCAGCGGCTGGGCGTCGGGGGGCGACGGCGCGGGGGCAAAGTTAGGTCGAGTGGGGGGGGGGATCTGGCGAGGGAGGGAGAGAGGCCAGAGGGGAATAGGTGGAGGGAAGCTTTCTAATGGCGCACCACACACAGGTGCGCCATAAGTACGACTGTTCTAATGGTGCACCACCCCTCGGTGCGCCATTAGAATTTTGTTTTAACCTAGCCTAGTAGCCATATCTACAGCCCAACCCTATCTACAACAGAACCCACGCACTAGCCCGACTGGTCAGCACGCAGCACACACACCAGGAGGTCCTTGGTTCGATTCCCAGGATCCCCAATATTTTTTTTATGCATTTTAAATGGTGTTTTTTATATTTATTTGTGTTTAAATATGTTCAAACTTGTTTAAATCATAACAGTAATATTTTTTATGCATTTTAAATGCTGTTTTTATAGTTATTTGTGTTTAAATATGTTCAAACTTGTTTAAATTATAACAGTAATATTTTTTATAAAAATAGTAAAAAAAATTAAAAAATATGTTCAAAAAGTGCGGGTGCGGGGGGCCGGGTGCTCCGGCGGTGGAGCGGGGGAGGGTTGTGATGGGTGGAGCTAGCGGGGGAGGGTGCGGGTGCGATCGAGATGGAGGGGGATCGAGATCGAGATGGAGGGGGAATCGAGATCAAGTGTCCTCATGAATTCAGAAAGTGCCCATGAAATTTAAAAATATTCATGATATCAAAAGGTGCCCATGAAATACAATCGAGAAATGAAGACTACGATTTAAATACAATCGGTCTTAGCTAGCTATCTGTTCACAATCTTCTTGCCCTTCTTTTTCGCAAACGGAGTTCTTCTGTGGAACGGACGTCCTTTAGGTAGGGTGGTCCTTCTTCTTCTTGTGGTGTGTGCTGCTACTTCATCGTCGTCGTCATGTTCGATCTTCGGGTCGCCGTACTTGTCGAAGTCTTGCTCATTGGCTACTCCATCCATTCCGATGATCTTCCTTTTGCCTCTCCTCACGACAACACGACTGGGCTTTGGCGGGTCGGTAATGAAGAAGCATTGGTCCACATGGGAAGCCAGTACCCATGGCTCATTTTTCGCGGTGACGTTTGCGCCCGCGGTCTTGGATTTGGCTTCGGGTATAACCATGGTGGTGAAATACCGGTCTTCTTTTATGACGTTTTTGGCCCATCTGACACGGAACATCGGGACCTTCTCTCCAGCGTAGCTCAGCTCCCAGATCTCCTCGATCCTTCCGTAGTATCTGTCCTTGTCGTTACCGGTGTAAGATTCCATCGTTACCCCGGAGTTCTGATAACCATCGCTCTTCATGTCCTTGTCCTCGGTGTAGAATGTGTAGCCGTTGATATCGTACGCCTCATAGGTCATCAGGTTGTGCTCGGCGCCCTGTGACAAGGCGAATATGAGTTGTTCTTCCGCGGAAGAATCCTCATGTAAAGGGTACGACAGAAGCTTCTGCTTGAACCAACGCGTGAAACATGAGTTGTGCTCTTTGAGTATATCTCCGTCCGTCCTCTGTTGGCCTCGGTCATTGTACGCCTTCTTAATAAAGGTTTTGTGCTCTACCACCCAAGGATCGACCACGTCTATGTGTTGTAGCGCGACTAGGTTTGCTCTTTCAAAGTCGGCGAGTCGACCCTCGAAGTCGACATGCATTTCGCAGCGACCCTCATGGTGACCCCATCCAGCGAGCCTGCCGAGGTGCCTGTTAACGGGCAGACCAACGGGGTTCTCGATGCCTAGATAATTCGTGCAGTAGGAGATGCACTCTTCGGTCAGAAAGCCCTTGGCTATGCTTCCCTCTGGACGTGACATGTTGCGAACGTATCCTTTGATGACACCATTCATCCTTTCGAACGGCATCATGTTGTGCAGGAACGTCGGCCCGAGTTGGATGATATCCTCCACTATATGGACCAGCAGATGCACCATAACGTCGAAGAATGCGGGCGGGAAGTACATCTCAAGCTCGCATAGTATCACCACGATCTCTTCCTGTAGCCTTCTGAGTTGCCTCACGCCAATCGACTTCCGAGAGATGACGTCGAAAAAGTTGCATAGGCCAAATAGCATTTCACGGACGTGCGCGTCCATGATCCCACGGATTGCAACTGGAAGTATCTGCGTCATCAGCACGTGACAGTCGTGAGACTTCATCCCGCTGAACTTCTGCTTCGCTGGGTCTAGGTATCTGATTATCTTCCCCGCGTAACCGTAAGGAAGTTTTACTCCTAGGAGGCAGGTGAAAAACTGCTCGATCTCCTCCTGACTTAGAGTGAAGCACGCGGGAGGGTAGTCATTTCCGGTCTTCTTGGCCTTTTTGCCTTTGCGACGACTTTCCGTGTCCTGCTTCGCCTCATCATCATCATCATCATCATCATCATTAGCGTGAAGCTCCTGCCTGATGCCCATTGATTTCAAGTCTGCCCTTGCTTTCGGCCCATCTTTGGTCCTCTCTGGCATGTTGAGCAGGGTACCAAGCAGACTCTCGCACACGTTCTTCGTGATATGCATGACATCAAGGCTGTGAGGCACACGGTGGATCTTCCAGTACGGCAAGTCCCAGAAAACAGACCTCGTTTTCCATACCTTCAGCAGCGGCTCTGGCGCCTTTCGCTTCTTTCCCGGCAGTGGGCAGTCTTTCCAATTTTTCAACAGCTTGTCTATTTCCTCGCCGCTCCTCGTACACGGGCGTTTTCGGGGTTCGGTTTCACCATCGAACAGATCCTTGCATTTCCTCCATGGGTCATCGTCGCGAAGCCACCTTCGATGTCCCATGAACACGGTTTTCGAAGACCCGGGATCTCTATCTAGCTGGCGATACGTTGTGTCATCCATGCACCTTACGCATCCAGAAAATCCGTGGACTACCTGCCCCGCGAGATATCCGTAACCGAGATAGTCGTGCACCGTCGTGAGCAGTGCGGCTCTCATAGGGAAATATTCTTTCTCTACGGCGTCCCACGTATTGGCTGGCGTTTTCCACAGTGTGTCAAGCTCCTCTTTCAGCAGCCCCAGATACAGATTGATGTCGTTCCCTGGTTGTTTCGGCCCTACAATTAGCATACTCATGTGAATGTACTTCCTCTTCATGCACAACCAGGGGGAAGGTTGTACATCCACACAAACACAGGCCAGGTGCTATGTGTGCTTCTCTGGCTGCCAAACGGATTGACTCCATCGGTGCTCGCGCCCAGCACGATGTTCCTTGGATCGTTCCCAAATTCTGGGTATTCGAAGTTCAATGCTTGCCACTGGCTCGCATCCTTAGGGTGACTCAGCATCTTGTCTTTTTTATCTATCTCCGGATCATTTGCGTCATCTTCTTGCTTCTTCTCCTCCCTATCCGCGTGCCAACGCAGGAGCTTTGCTACCTTAGGGTCCGCGAAATACCGCTGCAGACGAGGAGTGATCAGAAAGTACCACACCGATTTTCGAGGAGCTTTCTTCCTCTTCTTGTATCGAGTGACGCCGCACACCGGACATATGGTAGACTCCGCGTGCTCGTCCCGATAAATGATGCAATTGTTCATGCACACATGGTATTTCACGTGCGGTAAATCCAGAGGACACACGATTTTCTTCGCCTCCTCGAAACTGGTCGGGCACTTGTTCCCCTTGGGAAGACGTTCGTGCCAGAATGACATGTTCTCGTCGAAGCATGCGTCGGTCATTTTGTGTTTTACCTTCATCTCCAGAGCCATGAGCATTACTTTCAGGCGGGTATCCTCGGGCCTGCATCCTTCATACAATGGAGTAACCGCGTCTATCTCCAGTTGATCCAGCTTGGCTTTCTCTCGGGCGGCAGCTCTTGCGTTATCCGTCCGCTTGAGAAGCAGCTCTTGAATATGAAGGTCCTACACCCAGCCTCCATCGTCGTCTGCTCCGGCATCTTCATCTTCATGATCATTCCCTTCGTCTTGATCTTCCTCATCATCATGTACGACATCTTCTACATGATGACTGTGTACAGCATCATCGTCGTGATCATGTCCTGGAGATTCTTCGTCTTCTCGCCCGCCCTCGCCGCGGTGGTACTTGTCTTGTTGCCCTTCCTCATTTCTTGCCCGGCCCCGGCCATGGACGACTTGATAGTCATCTTCATCACCTTGCCACCGATAGCCATCCATGAAACCACGCAAGAGCAGGTGGTCCCGCACCTGCCCGGAATCCGGGTCCGCAATAAGGCTCTTCAGCTTGCATCTTCGACATGGACATCTTATCTCCGTCTCGTTCTTTTGAAGCATCTCGGCCTTCGCGGAGCTCAAAAACCTATTCACGATGCCTTCACTCATCGTGCGGACCATGGTCGCCTGCGGGGTAGAGCAAAACGATATGTTAGAACCAAGAAAAAATTTGGCATGACCTTCCCTAAAAATAGGACCAAAAAGAATGCATAGTGCCAAAATTCTCGCCGAAACGGAAATGAATCAAAACATTCCGGCAAAATATTGGCAACTATCGCATATTTCAAATACCGGTACCTTCAAACACAAACATATATGCAACACCACAAACACATGCAACACCACAAACATACATAGATCTAGCTAGGCCACAAAAAGTGCATGTGCATGTTGTTGGAGCGAGCTAGGGAGAAAAAAAAGTAGATCTATATCATGAAGATAGCTTTCCCTTACTTACCTATCAAAAAAAGGTAATTTCACCACTTAATTTTGTTGAATCTATGGTGGAAATGAGGTGAGGAGGAGGAGATGGCCGAAAGCTTGGAGAAGGAGGTGGATGGAATGAAGTGGGGAAAGTGAGTGGGTAGGTGTGGGCTGTCCAAAATATCTTGTTGGTCCCAGGTTACTAATGGCGCACCATAGGAAAATGCGCCATTAGTAACCCTGGTTACTAATGGCGCATCAGCCTACGGTGCGCCATTAGTAGTTTTGCAAAAAAGTAAAAATAATAAGTATATATACTAATGGCGCATCTCCTCTAAGTGCGCCATTACTAGTTTAAACTAGTAATGGCGCACTGTGCCACGATGCGCCATTAGTAGTTTTCCAAAAAAAAGAATAAAACAAAATTTACAGTAATGGCGCACTGCCTGCTTGGTGCGCCATTAGTAGTTATAGATAGTAATGGCGCATTATGGACCCGATGCGCCATTAGTATGTATGGGAAAATGAAAAAAAAATTCATACTAGTGGCGCACCCTGTTTACGGTGCGCCATTAGTGTCTTCCACACTAATGGCGTATCACAAACAGGTGCGCCATTAGTATATAGTAGTGGCGCACTGCTTCCACGGTGCGCCATTAGAATCAATCCTATCTATAGCCCTTTTCCTAGTAGTGATTACCATGTCAATATAACAATCATAGATGAAGGGCAAAGAAGATCATTGTATCTATTTTGGATAATGTGCATGGCATGTTGTTCATATCACCAGCCACATCAGTAAGATAAAACAGGAGATGACAAGGTGCAAACTTGGGATGCTTCACCACACACTGGATTATAGATCCACAAAAACAAGCATACATATAGGGAGTATTAAGTAATGTGCATGGTATGAATAAAGAATTTAGTTTTACAAGTAAAACTTAGAACTTACGGTTCTTGCGAACATGCATTTTGGTAGAAACAACAAACTAAACAGCAGTAAATGATATGGAGTATGAGCAAATTAAACAGCAGTTGAGGATAAAGGCTTTAGAAGGACTGACTTACATTAACAGTTAACACCGGCTTTATAATGCCCTTCTCCATGTCAAGGGAAGGATAACTCAAGAATTTCAGCACATAATCTTCTTCATAAGCATTGCATGTACTCTACATTTTGTAGAGAGTCATTATAGATATGATAATACTAGAAGGGATAGAGGATAATGAAGATAAATGCAGATTGATGCTACATAATCAACTACCAATCCCTGGAAGTACAAGCGTTACAGGACAAAATGTACTGACAAGAGCAATGGGCTACACTTCTACACTGGCATTGTCTGTGTATTCTACTTGTTGGTAAGATTAAATATAGATCTGATCTTTTTTAGTAAATGGTGGGCGAGGGAGATAAGATGCAGAATGCTACACAATGAACCAATCCCTCTTCCCATAATACAAGAGTGTTTTGAACACTGGTGTACTATACAAAATGTTCTTATATTATGGGACGGAGGGAGTAGCTGTTAATGCAAGTACAGTGATAGACCATGTTCAGTCCTTACAAGAGGACTGCATTGGGTTGATTCTAAATTTATGTAAGAGTCCATATGAATCTTACAATGTCCACCAAGTGGACGATTACGAGGCTAACATGTGCAATGATGCTACATACTAAAACATCTATGAAAGTAAGTTTGGTCATACAGGGCAAGAGGTACTCATAAGAGAAATGCAGTGTGCAGTATAGTTGCGAGATTCTATGGTCCCTTGAGAACGAATGTTCTTCTGCTAACAGTTTTCGGACAAGTGAGAAATTAAGGCAAATGCAGAAATGTAGTTCAAATTATGATGTGATATCATAGACAGTACCTTACGCTGCAGCCGAGACCAATGTGTAACAAGATTATTCCAGTCACCGTCGGATAAATGTAGCACCGGAGACTTTACAGAAATTTCGTTCAGAGGCTTGCCATCGAAGTGCGCTTGCCTCAGGTAGGAACGATACTTCATCAATGAGTGCTTGAAAAGCGCAACCAACCCTTGCTCGTCTTGACAATCCAGTTTGCTCCTAGCCTATTTAAAAGAATGAAGTCTTGTGTCTTCTGTCAGCAGAAACATATGCAGTAATGACCATGAATAACATTAGTACATTACTTACGTGTAAGTTGCGAAGGAAGACTGGAAATTGTTCTGTGTCTTTGGTATAATCTTTCCATGAAGAAAAGATGCGCACAAAGTTCCTGACAACAACATAAGCTTCGTCTTCTAAACTGGGAAGAAATGGAACAGGGGTCCTATTTGCTGCAATTGGGGCTCTCTCTAGTTCAAAAAGGGATTTGGCAACTGGATTTGGTGTACTCTTTGCTGGAATGGGGGTTTTGCATCGTAGAGCTGGTGCTATGTCAACTGGCATAATCATACTGTTTGCTGCAGTTGGGGTCTGCTGAGTTGGGGCATCAGAAATGACCAGTGTAGTAGGGCTAGAGTCTGCTAGAGTTTGGGTGTTTTGTGGGTCAGGTGATATTGCAACTACACCTAATGGGCTATTTGATTTATCAGGTGCCACTACCTTTTCCAAATACTTTGCTTGTGCTCCTCCACGATCAACAATCACCCTCTTCCTTTTGAACGACTGATACACAAGAACATCATTTGAATGGATAAATATGGTATGATGACAGATGGAATATGTAGTGAAAATGGATAGGCAGGGCATATTCACATACACGACATGTAAACTAAGCTAATGACAGTTCAACAAAGTAGAAGCAATGCAAAGCATCAGTTGGAAGATATGTGCAAGCAATGTAACCTTGGAAAGTTAGAGAAAGCACCTTGATGGGTGAATAAGATAGGGCATCTTCCTCTGACTCCTCCACTAGGGAGCTACATTGACTTAGGTCTCCCTCTAGCTCAGAATCACTGTTAGGATCATATTCTGAGCATGAATATGTAGGTGGAGAGCGTTTGCATTGCATTGCATCCAGACTTGATTTCAGTCCCTTAATGCCGAGTTTGACAGCCATGGCATTGTTCTGCTTTATTCTTTTCATGCATGCGAGCTCATAATCATTACGATGCTGTTCAGAATATGAGATTCATGAAAACATAAAAAGTAGTCAGATTATCTATGGAATGCATTGCGGATTCAACTCGAAGAGTGTCTCCCTATAAACCCCTGCATATGCAAAGTTCACCGCCCAACCGTGCTGACCAGACCACACACAGAAATACAAACCCCTTATGTCTCTATAACAGGCAGGCACACATTTCAAAACTGAAGTAGGAACATTTGAATCATATGAAATTCGTATTTCAACAAATAAACTAAGCAATTATGAGTGGCATAATGTTTAGCTTCAAGGGTGGAGTGTTGGTAGTGCGGCACAAAGCAAGTAGGCAGATTGTATTCCATGTAAAAGATCGAAACCTATGTAAAAGCTTGAAATGACACTTTCTTTCTATACAATGCAGTGTTCGTTGCCCACACATGATGGAAGAGATCACATAGAGAAATACTATTCACACATGTCTACGGTTCCAGTATTTAGAAATAGGGTGGACCACCCTAAAAGAATATTGACAACAAATATGACAAGGCAAGTATAGATGTAGTGAATCAATCATTTACTTGTGAGCTTACTAGGACAAGTATGCAGAGTTGTAACTGCAGTAAGAGACCGTCCAAAATCTGAATGAAGAAGTTTGTCTAGCACTTATTGTTTGCAACCAATCTTCGTGAATAATTGGATATTATATTGAATGAGTAAGAAAGACAAGTAAAATTGTCAAAAAACCTGGCTTGTAGTAGTAATCTGGGTCAATGTCACTACCACCAACAATCCAAAATGATTAGTGTATGTTCCGAGGGCCGGAATTTTGAAAACCCTGGGAACTTTAGTGGTACTAAAGATTACCGAAATACATCTAAACCATTAGGTGTAGGTAGCACTGAGCACACTACAAACCCTAATGACAGTCCTGCCTAATGAGTAATGAATGAATTAGAAAATGGGTGATGAGGAGTGGCTGCTGAGTGTTGAGGATGTATCTCAGGATAAATCGGGTTGGCTTGGTGGGTGCTGCACGCCTGAGCCATGAACGGACTGGGAAGGTAGGCACGGCGGCGCACCCGGGCAGCGGTGACGCTGTTGGGCGAGTGGCTCCCGGCCTCCTGTTAGTTCGGCGTCTCCTCCTAGAGTCATGCCGTCCGGGGACAGCAAGTCGTCGGTGAGGCAGGCGGCTGGGGGCGAGTAGAGATCGGAAGCGCGCAGCAGAATAGAGGGGAATCGGGGCCTGGGATGACCCAAAATCCTAGGGTGGGCCGGCCCACCGTGGGCACCCTGTAGAGATACACACCCGAGCGGCGAACATGCATTTTCGAAACTAATTTAGGAACATTTAGCTGACCAATTAAATAACTCTTTTTTAATAATATCAGATTTGTATCTGAACTAATAAGCTTGTTTAGCTTGATGGGTGGAGCAGTGTTATTATGACACGAAGCACGTATTCTAATCATATAGTGATCATAAAAGGGGGAAACTCTAAGCATATTTTTTTAGCAAAAGAGGGTTTCCCCTCTGATTTCTATTAAAGAAACCACCACGGAAGCAACATGATCAATTAAACCCTAAGCATGATCAATTAAACCGTATTATGACTGTGCCATGGCAGATTTGAAGCTCCAAACCAGAGAAATGATATTTAGCATCCATTGTTTGCTTTGAACTAAGAACTAAATTCTAAGAGCTGAAAAGAAAGTAGAGTAACCAAGTTAAGATCTATTTTCTGGTTGAGATCAAAAAGTTGAGGAGATATGAAGAACCACCTCTCTTGCGGCGCCGTGTAGGCATCGGGGGTGCGATGGCTGTCGGTGGCGTTGAAGCAGATCTGCGACGGTAGATGGGTGCATCAGGGGATAAGTCCCGTTGCAGTGGAAGATAAGGTTGTGTGAGCGGCCTTGGCAAAGAGGACGACGACGATGAAGCGAGAGGACACGATGCAAGGCTATTGGTCCGGCGCCGTGGATGAGAAACGTCCATCTCTAGCAGTGGACGATGTGGTCTTGGTAGGCGCTCCGGCATGGCGGAGGACGGTGGCGATGGATGTGGTGGAGGACGGTGGCGAAGGATGGGGTGGTGGACGGAGACTAGTGTGGGGATGGTGTTCTAGCGCGGATGGTGTATGAATGGGAAAATGGAGGGAGAGGTACGGGGAACCTTGTTTTTGGGACGCGCCTGTCTGAAATATGGGAAAGTTACGAACTTAGCCCCCGGTTAATATTTGGACGTCTCGTCGGTTGGGGATAGGACGGTAATCTCGCATCTCGCCAATATTTGCCCAGAGCGATTTCGGGTGAGGAGAGGGTGGTTGGAGCCCATGGTTGGCGCCCACGGTGTATGAATGGGGCTGACAGGTAGGGCGGTTGTGTCATGTCTGAGTGAAGTCACAAACCTGCCCATATTGAAAATATTTGCCTACTTCGATTTTGGCCGAGTCGAGTTTGTTTTGCCGCCCACCGTGTATGAATGGGGAATGGAGGGAGAAACAGAGGGCTTTCAGATGAGCTTGAATAAAATGTGTTTTGCCGCCCATGTTTGACGCCCACCATGTCGGAATGGGCTCAGAGGCGGTCGTGTCACGTCTAATTGAAGTTACTAACCTACCCCTATTTAGAGCAGTGGAAATCGGGCCGATGGATTGTCCGTGTAATGGGTAGACAGTAATTTCCATCTCCCAAACACTTGGCTTCGGGTAGCTGACGTGGGAGTGGACATTTTGCCGCTTCTTTCAAATTTTGGGACAATAAGCATCCACGTTTACCCTGGCAACTAAATTCAAATCCATTTTGTATTCCTATATGAATCTTTATAAATCATTCTATGTGTTTTTATATATCTTCAAAAGGACGACAAAGATGTATTCCACTGTCATATATGAATATGGTTTACAAATGCCGATACTCGAATTCAGAAGCTAGAATCCAGTTTAAGGTGAATTTGAATATTTGGAACACTTCATGTCCAACTCAAATGTCACACGCAGCATAATGTGTACTCCCATTTAGATATGTACACAAGCGATGTATCAAGATTCAAATACCGAGTCAATCAACCAAGAATGTATAGAACTAACAGACATATAAACACTTATAAAGTATATGGATCAATAATATCAACTAACATACATAAGCCAGGCCGCTGTACTTTTTTTTTGCTACAACAACATCCTTTTTTTAGCCAGCATCTTGGCCCTTTTCGATGCATGCCACTTATGGTCCATCTATACTACTATTATTGCTGAATGCACTTTCAGCCCGATTGGCATATTTGTAGGTCTAGCATAGCAATCCAAATGAAATGTCTCTGAGTCTTATCAATTAATACAAACTTGTGCTCAAATAAAATTACAAACCAAAAAATAAAAAACAATTATTACATGATCTCTAAAACAAATGGTTTGATTGATTACATGAACAAACAACACAAAGATTATTCAATGATGGAAAGAACATTTCACCTATTATTTACCAAGTGGGAATTTAATTTTCTTTTTCCTTCAGGACCTTAACAATGTGGTCAGCCTCAGCTTGCTTCGTTTTGAAATCCACCAAATATTTAATGGTTGTCTTCAGTACTGCTTGTGATTGTGCTGTTTGCTTCCTCAACATGTCAACTTCATCTCTAAGTGCAGAAGCAGAATCTCTTTCTACCACTAGTTTAGCCTCTAGAGCATCAGCAGTTGGCAATTCATAATGCACGATTGGGCCAGTGCCACTGCTGTGGCATGATGTCCATGGGGACCTCACTCTTTGATCTTGGGCTAACCTGTTTTGCCATTAAAGTTCCGATTGGATTGAGAAAAGTTGAAGTTAGCAAAACATCTCAACTAGGAGTTATAATAGGAAACTAGTTAAACAAACAAGGAATTAAAGAGTTTCAATTGGATGCTGAAAAGTAGTTATTAACATCATTGTAACCCACTGTTGCAGCAGCAAAGCAGTTAAACAAACAAGTAGCTAATTAAGTTAAGGCAAACAGGTAATTCTTAATAGTAAGTATCAAACACATAGATAGGCGCAGTCTACAATAGGGTTAACAGGCTGTGGCATTATGTAATCAGTAGCAAACTAAATTAAGCCAAGCAACATAATTAAACAATTTTGAAATAAGTGGCCAACGAAAATTCTTACAAGCATGTAACTGAACTTATGCTAGCTCTTTGTACATGCACATTGCAACTTCTTTTTCGCTTACAAGGTTCTGTGAAGGAGTCCATGGCATCAATTGCTTGGATACGCAGTCCCAATACTTATTTCTTCCCACACTGCATTGGTAAGTTGAATGGTTAATCTGATAAGATGGTGCGTCTTTGATATGTTATATGAGGAGGGTTGTCGGACTATTTCTAGGCACACACATCACACTGGCTTTTACTGTATATTTCATGCGATTGCATTTGGCATATCGAGATCTAAGCAATCTACAATAGGATGAAAAGACTGGCATCCTTCACATTATTGGCAAACTCGGTTCATAGAAACAAGCAATTGAACCATTTTGTGGGTAAACCAAAAGCGCCTCTGGAATATTTTTCACTACCCAATCATACACGCGAAAAGGGGCGACGCCACCATAGGGGCTAGTATGGGCGGCCACCTCAGGTGCCTGGAAAGTGTGCACCTAGTTTAAGTCATCCAGGTTGGCCCTGGCTAGTTTTGTTCGTCCCAACGCATGAGCAGACAATGTAAAAAATGAAGAAAAATATTTCAATTTGGATGGGCCAATAACATAAGTGCAAGGCATGCCCTATAGCAGGCTCGCGGCCCAATCATTCGCTCCAGCCTCCAGTCTGGTTTGCTCCTAACCTAGCTGCCACTGGACAGACCGACACAACACTTCCTCGTGCCCTCGCTGGAGGGCGGTCGCCAGACTTCAAGCGAGCGGAAGGACAAGAAGATGAAGATCCAACCCTGGGTGTAGCCTGCATGGGAGGCAGCGGCGGCAGCACGGGCATGGCATCGAGCTTGTGCAAATGGACAGTCCCTGCTTGCAAGAGTAGCATGCGCAACGAGCAGGTACATCACATCCCTAATTATATCTAATTCAACTCTTCAATTTCTGGCCAATAGTTAAACCTAACGGTGTTGTAAAACTGCTTGTATGTAGGGAATCTATGAGAAAGTGAAACCAATTTCTACTTATTTTATAACTCCCCCAATCAATACTGAACCGACTGAATCTGATGTATCTAATCAAGTTTCCCATGCAAACATACAAGCTCATGTTGTTCTTGAGCCTGAAGTGTCTAATGAACAGACTACTAATGAAGGATTTGATGCAAACATTTTACATGCTCCTGGTTATGAACATATAGTGTCTAATGAGGAATCTAATGCAAGCATTTTGCAAGCTCATTGAAGGATTTAGTGTCTAATGATGATCTGCTATGTTGAGACAGAGATTTGCAGGCATTGATGACAAGCAAATTATAGTGCATTTTCATAGCTTGAGGAAACGTCGAGCCATCTACCAGAAAGCCCCCGTATCATGACAACATAGCATAAATACTTTTCTAATCTATTGTTTGAAACTATTGGCATACTTGTGCAGGACACATATATTGATATGCAGTTTGCGCACTAGTTATAGGTGCATTTACACTTCGATATTTTCAGCCAGAGAATGAATAATTCAAGCAGGTACAGACCATGTTTGTAGTCCTTGTACACCATGTTGCATTTTGTGTTTTTTGGTGCTTGCATCATTTAGTGTTTATAATCTGAACTACTTTGGATCATTAGCTGGTTTTCAATGTGCATGTAGCTTCACATTTCTCAAGTCATGTTGATTTCCAGAGTGTAAGTGCCTTTGTATTTTTTAAGTTAAATGTTCGCCCCTGGTAACTTGAATTCATGGATCCGCCACTACACACAAATCATACACGAATGCCAGTACGAATTAAATGAAATACAGGGACTTACGCTAGCTCGTTGTAGAGGCTCACTATAGCTCTGCTTGCACTTGGGATGTTCCATGTACAAGTCCATGTTACCACTTGCTTGGATGTGCAGGCCTTGTGCTCCTTGCATCCCCCTCTGCATTTTGACATGGCGAATGGTTGATCAAAAAGAGGAATCGACCTTGATGTTGTACCGGAGGACAGATACTTACAAGGTTATACGGGTGTGCAGGATGTGTACCAGATCCCGTAGCGCCGTCATGCTTCGCTAAAAAAATGGATTTTCTTGTTTCAGATGATATCTCCAGACGAAATAAGAGTTAAAGTCAGAGTTGCATAGGCGTGTAAGCTAAGAGAGCAATGAAAGGATATCCAAACATGGTTGGAACAGTGCACAAGGGAGTGATGCGTGCATACCTAGTTCGGGCCGGTGTTTGGGCATGCTCGCCTAGCTAGAGTGGGGTTCACTTCAGAGCCGTTGAGGGTGATGCGCTGGCGTTGGCAGGCCACACACGGATGCAGATCTTGAGTGGCAGCGGAGCACTACGATGCGGTGGATGAGACCGTTGGTGAAGCCCCAACGGCCTCGAGGGGGCAGAGGTGCGACGACGTGCTCGGTGAAGTAGCCCCGGTGAGCTGGAGACAGCGTTGGTGAAGCGCACCAGATGCGGTGGAAGTCGGTGTCTGTGAGGCATATCAGTTGCGGCGTCCGACGTTGTCGGTGGACCACCCGGTACGGTGGACGAGGGCGTAGATGAGGTAGCTCCGGTGCGGTGGTGAAGCACGACTGTCGTCTTCGTCATCGTCGTCCGACACAGAGGTGGGGAAAGAGACGAGATGAGGGGCGATTCGAACATCCCTTTGGTTGGCGGCGAATTAGGGATTTGAGCAATCTAGGTGCGGAAGGGGATGGTGGAGATGAGATTTTGCAGGGCTGGAATTGGGGCCGCCAGATATTTCAATCTGAAATGTGGAAGCGCGAATTTATTTTGTCATCATCCTTTTTTTGGGTGGGGGGTGGGGGTGGGGGGAGGGAGTGGGGGAGGGAGGGACGAGGGAGGTGGGTGGGTGGATGGGTGCTATGCTGTAATGCCCCGGATTCGATGCGCCAGGTGTCTGCCAGTTATTCGCCGTCATTGCCATGTCATTTGCTTGCGTGCTGCATTTTATCATGTCATCATGTGCATCTTGTTTTGCATACGTGTTCGTTTCTTGCATCCGAGCATTTTTCCCGTTGTCCATTTTGCAATCCGGCACTCCTATGTCCTTCGGCGTTCCCCTTGTGTCTCCTGTTGTGAGCGGGTGTTAAACTTTCTCGGAATGGACCGAGGTTTGCCAAGCGGCCTTGGTATAGCACCGGTAGACCGCCTGTCAAGTTTCGTGCCATTTGGAGTCCGTTTGATACTCCAACGGTTAACCGGGTAACCGTAAAGCCCTCTTTGTGTTGCAGCCCAACACCCCTTCAAAGTGTCCCAAAACCCATCCAAACCCCCTCCATGCTCTCGGTCGTTTGATCACAATCGTGTGGGCGAAAACCGCTCCTCATTTGGACTCTCCTAGCTTCCTCCACCTATAAATATATGCCCTCCCCGTCCAAATTCGCGGATAAATCCACCCCTAACCCTAGCCTTTCCCCTTCCTCCCGCAGCCGGACGCGTCCGCCCGCGCCGGACATGTCCGCACCGGCCGCCGCAGCCACTCCCCTCGCGCCACTCGTCCCAGCCGCCGCACCCCGCCGCCAGGCCCGTCGGGGCCCGAGGCCGGCCCGCCTCGGGCCCGATCTGGGCCTCGTCCCGTCCCGCGAGCGCCGCCTCCCTGCCGCCCGTGCTCCGCCCATCG
>NC_041389.1:206055534-206059460 GCF_002162155.2 Triticum dicoccoides | reverse complement strand
CCTCCTTCGCCGCCGGTGGCCACCGCCACTGCCTGCCGGCCTCACCTCGCCGGGGCTGCGCCGCCCCACCTCGCCTCCACCGCGCCTCCCCCATCTCCCCTCCGACTCGCCGCCGGCTGGATCCGGCGAGATCCAGCCCGGGAGCTCCTTGCCGCCCTTCCTCCTCCCCCGCAGCGACCAAATCCGGCGAGACTCCAGCCGTCCTTGATCCGCGTGCCCTGGAACCCTAGATCCAGTTTCGGAGGTCATTTTTGGTCTAAGTCCCTTTTTCTGTCATATTTTGGTCCCCTGTTCATCGCATCATAACTTGCTGCATACTGCTCCGTTTCGTGCGTGTAATATGTCAAATTGTTCGTTGTGAGATGTTCTTCATTTCATTCCATTGTGCCATGTTTGTTTGATGTCGAATCATCGTTGCAAGAGTGCATGTTGCTGTTAACCTGCTGAAACTGTTATAACTTGGTGATTTGTCTTTTTCATTGCATTTTGTGTGTGCATCCTATGATCATGAGCTCTACATGTGTTTTGTACTACGTCATGCCGTCTTTGCTGTGGTGCCATCCATGTATTTTTGTGAGTCTTGTAGTCAGTGCATCGAGCTCGTGAAGTAGGGTACTTGCTGTTGCTGTTTTGCTAGGCTGAATTTGCTATATCCTGATGCTATGTTAACCTGCTTCTACAAGTCATTCCATGCATAATCTGGAGATGTTCACTAAGGATGATTTGTTATACATGTCATGCTATATCCATTCATGCCCCTGGTTGCATTTATATCCTGCTATAACTTGTTGTAATCTTGCTCTCAACTTGCTAAATAATGTTGCTGTCAGCCTGTTAACATTAAGTTCAGTTTTGCCATGAGCTTTGCTAGTGATCCATGCACCCTATGAACTTGTTCTTGCCATGCTTAGCTTCTTAAACATGTATTCTTACTGTTTATTCCCTTGACATGCCATGTATTGCTCTGTGGTGAGTGGTTCAAGCTCACCAACATGCCTACTTATTGTTGTTACTGCCATGTATGAATCTGTCACATCATTTGCCATGTTTACATGGGTGCCATCATATTTTCTGTGCCCTTTTGGCTCATGGTCAGTAAGGAACTTTTGTTATATGAAATTAGTAGATTCATGAAATGCTTTTGTTTGCCATGATAAGTTCCTGTAGCATGTTGGTTGATAGCTCTAAACATTGCAACCTGATGTTATTTCTGCTAAGCCTGTAAACTATTATTATTTGCAATCTTGCCATGTCCTTTTGAGCATGTTCTAGTGATTTCTGGAGATAGCTCAGTGTTCATCTTTTGTCATGCTTTACCTGTAAATCATGCCCATGCCTTTTGTTCTTATGTTGGGGTGTTGTAGCTTGTTGTTTTGATGCTTGCAATATGCCTAGTTGCTGTTTTGGACAGCTTGTCCTTTAAACTTGTATAGAGTGCATGTGTTGAACCGTTGCTCTGTTTTGAGTGTGCTCTATATGAAACTTGCTTAGAATTGCATGTAGTTTCATATTATCATGTTACATCCATGTTTGGGAGTGTTTGCTTGATGTTTGCATGCATTTTGCATCAATGCCATGTTTAACTTGTTTTGCTCATATCTTCTAGGCTGTAGCTCCGAATTAAATGAACTTTATATGTAACTTGACTAGAATCTCATGTAGATCATCTTGGTGCATCTTAACTTGCTGTTTAAAAACTTGAACATAATGTTTATTCAGATCTGGACCAATTTCGAAACTTGCATATGAGGACTTACCGGAATTGTTAGATGTTGCTTCCGGCCTCATTTAAACTTGCTTTGATGTGTTGCTCTTGTATGCATCATCTCTTGCCATGAGTAGCTTCATGTAGCTTTGACATGCATCATGCTTGTTGTGCATCTTGTCTTGCCTATGTGTGGTGTGTTTACCATGTTGTGTGCTTCTTCTCGATAGTTCCTGTTTCGTTGCGATCGTGAGGATTCGTTCGTCTACACTTGGTTCGTCTTCGTGGCTTCTTCTTAATCATGGACTCGTTCTTCTTCCTTGCGGGATTTCAGGCAAGATGACCGCTACCCTGTATCTCACTACTATCATTGCTATGCTAGTTGTTTCATTCTATCGCTATGTTGCGCTACCTATCACTTGTTCCGCAAGCCTCTCAAATTGCCATGTCAGCCTCTAACCTTTTCACCCATCCTAGCAAACCGTTGTTTGGCTATGTTACCGCTTTGCTCAACCCCTCTTATAGCGTTGCTAGTTGCAGGTGAAGTTGAAGATTGCTCCATGGTGGACAGGATTATGTTGGGATATCACAATATCTCTTATTTAATTAATGCATCTATATACTTGGTAAAGGGTGGAAGGCTCGGCCTTATGCCTGGTGTTTTGTTCCACTCTTGCCGCCCTAGTTTCCTTCATACCAGTGTTATGTTCCCGGATTTTGCGTTCCTTACGTGGTCGGGTGATTTATGGGACCCCCTTGACAGTTCGCTTTGAATAAAACTCCTCCAGCAAGGCCCAACCTTGGTTTTACCATTTGCCTCACCTAGCCCTTTTTTCCCTTGGGTTTCCGAAGCCCGAGGGTCATCTTTATTTTACCCCCCGGGCCAGTGCTCCTTCGAGTGTTGGTCCAACCTGAGCGATGTCCGGCGCCCCCTGGGCAACCAGGGTCTATGCCAACCCGACGTCTGGCTCATCCGGTGTGCCCTGAGAACGAGATATGTGCAGCTCCTATCGGGATTTGTCGGCACATCGGGCGGCTTTGCTGGTCTTGTTTTACCATTGTCGAAATGTCTTGTAAACCGGGACTCCGAGACTGATCGGGTTTTCCTGGGAGAAGGTATATCCTTCGTTGATCGTGAGAGCTTATCATGGGCTAAGTTGGGACACCCCTGCAGGGTATAAACTTTCAAGAGCCGTGCCCGCGGTTATGTGGCAGATGGGAATTTGTTAATGTCCGGTTGTAGATAACTTGACACCAGATCCGAATTAAAACGCATTCGGCGGAGTCCGGGAAGTGAACACGGTCTTTCGGTTGTGTTTGACGTAAGTAGGAGTTCAGGATCACTTCTATATCATTACTAGTTGACGACCGTTCCTTTGCTCCTCTTCTCGCTCTCATTTGCGTATATTAGCCACCATATATGCTTAGTCGCTGCTGCAACCTCACCACTTTACCTCTTCCTTTCCCATTAAGCTTTGCTAGTCTTGATACCCATGGTAATGGGATTGCTGAGTCCTCGTGGCTCACAGATTACTACAACAACTGTTGCAGGCATAGGTTTTGCGATGATCTTGATGCGAGAGCGATGTTCCTTGTTTTGGAGTTCTTCTTCTGCTTCTTCTTCGATCAGGGGATAGGTTCCAGGTCGGCAGCCTGGGCTAGCAGGGTGGATGTCGTTTGAGTTTCTGTTTGTGTTTCATCCGTAGTCGGATGGTGCTCTTATGTAAGATGATGTTGTATTCGTGTCGCATTGTATGCCTTATGTATGTATCCCCATCTATTATGTAATGTTGATGTAATGATATCCACCTTGCAAAAGCGTTTCAATATGCAGGTCTATCCTTGGTGGGACCTTCGAGTTCCTTTTGGATAGGGTCGCATATTGGGCGTGACATACGCGTCCGTCCGACACACGCGACCACCCCGACAGGACTATGCTTCGGTGCCTTAAGGCACCTGCCTTTGCGTCCATGACATGTGGGCCCAACAGGTGGCTGGCCCACATGTCAGTGACCCAAAGGCAGGTGCCTTTAAGGCACCGAAGCAGCGTCCACCCTAACACGACCCTGGTCTGCCTGGTGCGCCTACATTTGAGAATGCAAATGAATCTTCTTTCATTTGCAAACGAATTTGTATGTATTACCATGCCCATGTTTTCCTTGCAATAATTAGTCATTCGAAACGAGATACTCCCTCCGTTCACTTTTGTAAGTCGTTTTAG
>NC_041389.1:206054134-206054945 GCF_002162155.2 Triticum dicoccoides | reverse complement strand
TATCCACCTTGCAAAAGCGTTTCAATATGCAGGTCTATCCTTGGTGGGACCTTCGAGTTCCTTTTGGATAGGGTCGCATATTGGGCGTGACATACGCGTCCGTCCGACACACGCGACCACCCCGACAGGACTATGCTTCGGTGCCTTAAGGCACCGAAGCAGCGTCCACCCTAACACGACCCTGGTCTGCCTGGTGCGCCTACATTTGAGAATGCAAATGAATCTTCTTTCATTTGCAAACGAATTTGTATGTATTACCATGCCCATGTTTTCCTTGCAATAATTAGTCATTCGAAACGAGATACTCCCTCCGTTCACTTTTGTAAGTCGTTTTAGACAACCTAAAATGAACTGTTTTGCACATTGTCTGAAATGTCTTCAAGGTCTTATAAAAGTGAACAGAGGGAGTACTATAAATTAATTAATGAGGAGTTATTTGAAAAAAAATCGAAACGGTATCCACGCTAACGTGGATTAGAGTGTGTGTCACATAATTAGTTATTTGAATTAGAGTGTGTGTCACGTAGCGATCTCCAATTCTAACGTGGATTTCGCATTTCACTGTATCCACGCTACTTTATTAATACAAATTCATATGTATATGATGAACACCATGGTAGTGAGAAAACTTTTGGATGGATTCAAACATATGACCTACAAAAAAGCACAACAAATTGAGTCAATGTTAACTTTTCGAAACTTAGTATGGCATGAATTCGAAATAATTACCCGTATGCACGGTCCGCAGTTCAAATCTTACAATGTACACCGAATTGAAACATCGATATTAAGTCTCGTACTATGTACATTC
>NC_041389.1:206023123-206053956 GCF_002162155.2 Triticum dicoccoides | reverse complement strand
CTTCCTCTCCTAACTACCTTAGGAAGCTATTGGTTTCCAACGCGCGTTCATTCTTTCTCTCCATGTTTCGATCTCTAAGTCTCTCAACTACACAACCCCTTTTTCCACTCTGTTACCAAATGTATTTACCTCACACACCCGCCGTTGC
This sequence comes from Triticum dicoccoides, assembly GCF_002162155.2. Taxonomy (NCBI): domain Eukaryota; kingdom Viridiplantae; phylum Streptophyta; class Magnoliopsida; order Poales; family Poaceae; genus Triticum; species Triticum dicoccoides. The sequence continues at coordinate 206,053,808 of NC_041389.1, read as the reverse complement.
ACCCCATGCCGAGCTCTCTCTCTCTCTCTCTCTCTCTCTCTCTCTCTCTCTCTCTCTCTCTCTTTCTCTCTCTGTATGTCTCAATTGACCTTGCTCTTTCTCGGACAAAAACGATATATCACCATGTTTGAGCCCAATTCGACGTATTCACATTGTATACTCTCTCACGCACATTGTCTATCTAGGTCACTCTCTCCAACCAGTCTCACTCTTTCGATCGCACGACGACCCTATGTGATCGATTGAACTTGCTTCCTCCCACGCACAAAATATATCTACACGTCTGTGACTGGATCATCTCTCAAGCTCTATCTTATAGCCCTCACCCTTGCCAAAAGCTCAATCAGACAACATCTCTCCAGAGCATATATATCTGTTCAATGAATGTCGGACCACACTCACTTTGTCTCTCTATCTATATATCTCTCGATTGACCTCGCTATCTCACACCGTATCTTCCACGCATTGAAGCTGCCTCTCCATCCCTCGCAAAGCCGGAGCTATTTACATTGTGAGGGGCACTCCAACCTTGGATTAATTTGTGTAGGCATTTATTCCGGTCGGTTTAGATTATATTTTCGTAGCATTCGGCCCACAACTACTCCAAACACCGTTGCAACCCCTGCAACTCCGCTAGTTGATTTCCCTCTGGCTCAGTCATTGCTCTCTCGCATGTCCTTTCTCACCTTCAATGTCGCACCATGGTATTACTGCAAAAAACTCTGTTGTTCTCTTTAATTATTATAAATAAGCTACAAAACTACACAGATAGTCCACTTGGAATGGAACAAATTTCGACCCACAAATTAAAGTGCTACAAACTACACACCGAGGGTCCCACATGTCATGAAACAAATTTGGACCCATATACAAATTAAAAAATAAAGGACGAGGATCGAACATGCGACCGAGCCTTCAAGCCGCACGTCAATAGGCAACATACGTAGAACAACAATGTTTGTTGTACCCCCCTTTGTTCACATAATGTTTTTATATTACCATAGCTTATTTAATGGATAACATGTAATATTATTTTTAGTTCTATTGGCCTTCACTTACTGGTGGGTTCCATGTGTGCTCTCTCTCTCCTCCCCTTCTGCGTTTAGATGCACGGGCAAACATGAAGAACTCGCGAGCGATGTTGCCGTTGACCATATCTGGAGATGTTCACAAGTCACGACACCAGTTTCACATACTAGCAGCACTAGTCAGTGTGTACGTGCAATGCACGTTAATTGGAAGTATATTAAGTGCATGCGGATATTAAGTAGGATATTATTTGCGTGTTATTATGTGATTAGCACTATTTTTGGCATGAAATTAACTGCACGCTAAACGTGTTGAGCGCTCGACATTGAAGCAGTCTAGGTCGTTGGATGAGAAGGAATACATGTGGTTGATGACATTTTATATTTAAGTTGATACGGCTCTAGCAGAACATTCAATCGATCAAACCATAGATTTCGTTCAGTCTGAGTCCGACTATAAATTATATGACGATCGATATAAAATAAACGGAAATGATAAATGTTTGGATTTTAAGCATGGAAATCCGAACGTTTTTCATGGCAAAGTTAGATTACGCGGCGGCGGCGGAGGCGTCTTGCAGTGGGAAGTGACCGACGGCTCTGTGTGTCATCGGGCCACTAACCGACGGCGACGGTGGCGTCTTGCGCCGTTGTTGGCATACTCCTGGACGTTGGCCTAGCTTCAAGGGAGGCCAAAATGTTCTGGACTTCGGAGCGAGTCAACTGGCGGGAGGAGGCGACTGGCGTTGGTGCAAGGAAGTGATCGAAAGCGGCCATCGATGCCGCTAAGGGGGGCACTGGCACCCGTGCGGGGACAGACACTGTCAACGGCGTGGCGGAGACATTCATGTGCACGGGCACTGGCAAGGGTGCGCACGTCAGTGCATGCGTAGGCGCATGCGCTGGTAGGTGCACGGGCACCGGCATGGGCGTGCACGTCAGTGCACGCCCAGGCGCATGCGCTGGCAGGTGCACAGACGCGTGAAAGTCGGTGGGGACCTCGTGGAACCCCGTGGGATCAAGCTCGGCGACAATGTGCGGCTCCCAGCCCATCAATGCCACGGGGATGGGCGCTGGCGCAGTCGGGGTGATGGGAGCCGGAACGGGACCGGGGACAGGCGCGACGTCTTCCTGCAAGGCCAGTTCAAGCTCATCCCAAAGCGCCTTACATTCTTGAGACTTCGGCTGGGTGTCTTCCTCAGGAAAGTGGAAGACTAAGGGAAGACCATCGTGATGCGGCATGTCGTACGTTTAGGTCAGGCTAGTTGGAGGTAGATGACAGGAGAATCGGGGAGGAAGAGAGAAGATTGTAGTGATACTGGGTAGTGCAGGGTTGATTTTAAACTGCGGTGCCTGCGACATTAAAAGTGGGAGCAGTTGGGACGAAGGTGGGTGACGGAGCCTGGTCAAAGGGCTCGCCTCCCGGTGAGCCTGCACAGCGGTTTGCTCGCATGCCTCCCTGTGAGCCGGCGCAACGGTCTGCTCGCACGCCTCCCGTCGACTCACACGCTTGCTCGGACGGCACCTGCCGATGAGAAGCAGGGACTTGTGGCGGCACGTAAATGCCCAAGGTTTCAATAGTGAAAGCGTTCGCCTTAACGTGATAGGTCTTTGTTCCAAAATACCTTGGCTCTTCATTTGTGCAACTTGACATAAGCAGCTTGTCTCAAGTTGAAGAAAAAACTTACGAAGTAATATTTGTTCCATATCACGTGATCATGTTCAGTTTCAAGAATTTATGTTCACTTTTGGATTTTCTGAAATTTAAGATCCAGGATTCAAAACAATATCACAACCTGCATCATGCAATAAATTTTCAAGCCGTACATCTGTCCTGTTGTATTTCTTAAGAAAGGATTTGTTCAAACATTTTGCTTAGTTAGACTTCAGACAAGTTATATATGCAGAGTAAAAGGATAATCCCTCCGTACTAGTGCATTGCCTGGTATATTAACTCAAGTACTAGGCACGAACAAACGGGCTCAATTCTGTGCTGATCCTGGTGTAGTAGTAGTAGTACTAGGCAATGCAGTTGACGGGTGACCTTGACGAGCGGCGACCGAGGGAATTGAACCGTGCTTGGCACGGTATGTAACGTTGTCTAGTTACTAAAGCATCCCTCCCTTGTTCATCGGTAGTTATTATGGACCGGGGACATGAGGGGAATTTCCTAGGGCTGGAATTCTGGCTGCCAGATATTTCGACTTGATACACTGAGGCTCGACTGGTTGGGGTTGCCTAATGTGCGTACCACGCACGCCACCGAAGGACAAGAGCCTGGTTTTTTTTATTTTTTTATTTTTTTAGGATCAACGCGAGCCAAGGTCTGGCTGGTACACCGTTGGGTCCTACCATTAGAGAATAAGGAAGGAACGTTTTAAATTGCCGAACGAATCTATGTGTATTATAATACCCATATTTTCCTTGCAAATACTAATCTCAACATGGTAATTGATTTATGACAAGTTGTTGAATTAGATGAGTTTGTGATATAGTTGTCACACCCTAGCTAGTCGTGCATCAGAGTGTGTGCATCATGTTTAAAATTCCATTTAAATTGAAATGGGGATTGTGAAACCCTCAGAATCATTTCTGAAAATGACCCAAATAAAAATTTCTCCAAAAGGGTCCAAGAAAATGCTCATGTTGATCTCTGAAAATATTGGACAGAGATAAAAATCAAACCAATATTTTTAGTGGCTCATGGACATTTATTTTGGGCATTTGGAATTAATGCATAAATATTTGCTTTGGAAATATATTTCTATATATATTAATATATGTCCAAATATTATGCCAATTATAAAGGAGCTCTGGAATAATATATCTAGCCCCTGAAAAATTTGGCATAAGTTAAATAAATGATTTAATATATTATTTAAATCAAAACAAATGTCAGAAATTAGAAAACAGAAAAAAAAATAAAAGGGAGAAGCTTACCTGGGCTCCTCCACTGTGCAGCCCATCCAGCTGGCCGGCCCAGCGTGCAGGCGGCTCAGCCCGCCTCCCTCCTCTGTCGTCTTCGTCCCGACAGAGGGAGGGGAGTGTGGCCGGCGCGCGCGCGCCACCGCGCCACGCCACCTCTCTCCCTGCCTGCCTGCCCTCCCCTCCTCGCCTCGATGCCCTGGACGACGCCACGCCTCCCCCCTGCTCTCTCTCACTCGCCCTCGGCTCTTCCCTCCTCTCCCTCGCTCTCTCTCTCACGGCCGAACACCACCGTCGCCGCCGTTTGCCTTAGCAGCCGTCTCCGGCCACCCCTCGCTCCTCCGACTAGCTCAGAAGCTCCGCCTCGACCTCCTCTTCCTCCCCACCGCTCCACGGGCCTCCAGAAGCCCTGCATCGCCGCCACGTCGCCGTTCCCCTCCTCGGACTCCGACCACCGTCGCCGTCGATTCGCCGTCTCCAGCGCGTCCCCGAGCCCGCTTCGACGCCCACTGCAACCGCGGTGAGCTACGCCACCGTTTCCCCCTCTTCTCCCCCTCGTTCCCTCACCGTAGCCTCCTCCCCACCACGGCCGAACCTCCGCCGTCGCCGAGCTCGCCGTCGACGCAGCTCCGGTGACCATTTGGTCACCCCGGCGAGACCAACGAGTTCGTAAGGCTCCATAGAGCATCCCTAGCGCCTCGCTTCGCTCGCCTTCGAGCTCCAACCCCGTTTCCGTGCACGACCGAACTCCGGCGGCCGCAGCCGAGCTCGCCGCCGTCGACTCCGGCCACCTCAGGCACGGCCACCACCACCGTTCGACGCGCGGGAGCAAGAGCTCTCCAACGAGCCCAAGAACGGCCTCGCCCGTGCCCTGTAGCGCGATCCCGCATCGCGCCGCCGTCTCGGGCCTCGCCGGCGTCACGTCGCCGGTGGGTTTGACCCACTTTGACCACGGCAGGAACCCCCCTGAGTCCCTGACAGGTGGGCCCAGCCCTGTAGCTAATTAGGATTAGCGCTAACCACTGTTAGTTAACCCCCTGACACTGACCAGTGGGCCCCAGCGCCACTAATTAGTAATTAGGATTAATTTAACCCTGTTTAACCCCCCTGTCACTGACGTGTGGGCCCCACACGTCAGGTTTGACCCCAGACAGCCGCAGTTGACCACTGACGTCATGCTGACGTCATGCTGGCGCAATAATTATATTTCTGGATTTAAATTAAATCAGGAAATTCCAGAATATTATTTAAACTTCAAAAATTCATAACTTTTATTCTGTAACTCCAAATTGGACAAATTATATATGAAAAATGATCAGAAAAATCCAATCTATCCATCTGTACTATTTTCATGCATGATCAAACAAGTTAAATTGATGTTTTAAGCAGAACAAGGAAAAGCACTTTAAAAGGCCATGTTTGAGTTTGAAATTTGAATCTTTGATTCAAATTTGTTCAAACCCTTCTTGTTTTAGTTGCATTAGCCCAACACACTCATATTGCCATGTTTCATGCATGCATCATATTGTTGCACATTGTTTGGTGATGGTTGTGTATCGGTGTCCTTTGCGACAGGTTCTGCCTCCGAGGAGTACCGTGATTACCCTAACGAAGAACCGTATCAGTGCATCGAACCATCAGGCAAGCAACCAACCATTTGATCATATCGATACAACCCCATGTTCTCGCTCCTGCTCTCTTTTACTGCACTAAGACAACACGTTTCAAACTGCTGTGTGCTACGGTAGTTGAACCCATTTCCTCTGCATGACCTGTCATTGCCACAGTAACTAGATGAAACCCACTAGCATGTGTAGGAGTTGATTGAGCCATATGTATGTGTTGTTCCTACCTTGCTATGCCTGCTATGCTTAGAGTCGTGTCAGGTCTGGTTCATCTGGGTGATGGGCTAGAGTGAAATGTTTATGTCGGTAATGAGAGTGGTGTGGTGAACACGATTTGGTAAAGGTATCGATGAGAGGCCATGTAGGAGTACATGGTGGGTTGTTTCATTGAAGCCGACCTTAAGCACTGAGATCTGTATGTGTGATTTAAGAATCAGCTACTACCATGCATTGGGCCCGAAACCAATGGACCCTCTCGGCTTCTTATTCACCCTAGTTCTCCGTCCAAGAGTTGCAAGTAGTTTCTGGTGTTTGTAGCCTACTGGAGGCCGTGGACAGCGCTGACCATAGGGGTGGGCTGTGATGCGGTAGGTACGTGGCACGGTGTACCGAATACCCGTTAGGTATCTCGGGAACCCTGTTCACATCGTTCGGGGCCGTATGGGAAACCTCGGCCGGACTCCCTGCGGATGGAACCTGGATAGGCGATAAACCTGGACTGGAGGCTTAGGTGATTAGGTAGGTCGTGGCCGACACCCACGTTGGGCTTCCGCTTGAAGGTTGCCGAGTACATGTCGTGTAAACGACGGTAAGTGGTGAGAGCGTGTATGAAGAAGTACACCCCTGCAGGGTTAACATGATCTATTCGAATAGCCGCGTCCGCGGTAAAGGACTACTTGGTTGCCTATACAGTTCATAGACAAGTAAATGGAAACTGTTAAAAGCCTCAAGATAAGTGTGAGTGCCGAGGATGGCTCTTCCATAGGAAGACGGAGGTGGATCCTCGGTAGTGTATTGAAGTGGTGAGTAGTGGACTCGTGTGCGCAAAACCATTTCAAGTTGGAGTATCGTAGGATAGTCTAGCCAAGAGTCAAAGCTGGCTTGCTGCAATAACTCCACCAACCCTTCTTGATAATATGCATGTATGTAGGATCTGATGTAAGTCTTGCTGAGTACCTTTGTACTCATGTTGCTATAATTTACATTTTTACAGAAGACGCTGCAACCCCTTCTGATGGGTTCTATGTAGACGTTGACATCAACGAGTAGGCTAAAGACCCAGGTGGTGACCCTGAGCTTGTGAAGGACCACATAGTATAGCTAGGCTTTCCAAGCCTCTTTTATTTTATTAGTTGTCTGTACTCAGACAAGTTACTTCCGCTGCTGGTTTGTATGACTGTATGACTTGTATGTTGGGTCGTGAGACCCGTACCTTTGTGTATGTTATGTATGGCTCCCTGAGCCTTAAATAAAGTACTTGTGTCGTAGAGTCATGTTGTGATGCTTCGTTGTATTTGCACATATCGAGCATATTGTGTGTATGATTGAAATGCTTGGTATGTGTGGGATCTGACTATCTAGTTGTTTATCTTTAGTAGCCTCTCTTACCGGGAAATGTCTCCTAGTGTTACCGCTGAGCCATGGTAGCTTGCTACTGCTCTGGAACACTTAGGCTGGCCGGCATGTGTCCTTCTTCGTTCCTGTGTCTGTCCCTTCTGGGAAATGTCACGCTTTGAGTACCGGAGTCCTGTTAGCCCGCTACAGCCCGGTTTACCGGAGTCCTGCTAGCCCAGTGCTACAGCCCGGACCCACTTGCTGATGACCGACACGTTCGAAGCTGGGTCATGGATGCCTGTCCCTGTAAGTCCGTGCCACTTTGGGTTTATGACTAGTCATGTCAGCCCGGGCTCTTTATCATATGGATGCTAGCGACACTATCATATACGTGAGCCAAAAGGCGCAAACGGTCCCGGGCAAAGGTAAGGCGACACCCGTGGGGATACCGTGCGTGAGGCCGCAATGTGATATGAGGTGTTACCGGCTAGATCGATGTGACATCGAGTCGGGGTCCTGACAGCGTTGGCATCAGAGCCGGACTGCCTGTAGGTTCTCCAAGCCAAACTGGTCGATGTTGAGTCTAGAAATTCTTTAGTTATATGTAGGGGAATTGTTTGTGGGTTGGAACGTAAGGCTCTTTTTACTCCTTTATCTTATGATATTCTGATCTGAGTCAGTCCATTCTTCCACCGGGGTTTAAGGAATTAGGACCTATTCTCTCTATCAGGATCACGTGTTACTAATCAGTAGTACCTTATAAGTTTGATGGATACAAGCCTAGTTCAGTTCTACTACCACATTATGTTGTTAGAATGGATTCAGAACTTTGATATGATGATGTTGAGGGTGTACGAAGTCCTTTGCCAAATGTCTCAAATCCTTCTTGAGCATTTACAGCTGTTATGCTGCCGAAATTTTGCTAGAAATTCTAATGCCTTTGCATTATGATTGTGCTTTGAGATGGCCACTCGCGACCTCAATCAAGTGGTTCGCCTGACTCGATGCCTAGATGTACCCGGCCATACTGCCAAGTTGGTCAGGGTAATGACTGAGGCTGGATACCGCTGGTATCCTGAGTACATGGTCGAAGAGCAATTCTGAGACTTTAATCAAAGCCAGTATCTCTGCACTGTCAGGATATTTCCATCTTATCCTGGATCCACCGAGCCTCTTCACTGCTCTTATGGACTCGGGGTTACCATTGAGATGGCTGTGCAGGACGCCGCCTACTCTATGATGACCATTATGCGAGTCAGATCTGGTATATTTCGGGACTCTGATTTCCGGTATATGCCAGGATCACTTCCGGGAGCACAAGGGTATCTCCAGGCTATCTATGCTGACCCCACTCAGGAGGATTCACGGACTCGCACCACTGCTGAGATGCTCGAGGATAAGGACCGTGAAAATCGGGCCTTGAGGTTAGAGCTCTTCAATACCCGTGCTGACCACTGGGCCACTTTGACTCGGTTCGCACCGGCGGTGCAAGCTGGATATTCAGATATGCGCGATCTCTATCCTGTGAGATCTGCTCTGCCAGACGTGATGGTTTGGCGTGATGTAGGAGGCATCACCCCACCTCGCGGTCCCCGCAGGCCACCGTCTGTTGGTCCAAGGCCTCATCCTAGCCCCTATGGTCCACAAGCTCCGTGAGATCGTCTGTTTCCGGATGATCATGTTGAGCTTCCAGGCTATGGAGGTGACTTCTACGAGGACTACTACGGATCGGTCTGAGTTAGTGGTAGTATCACTAGTTCGCACTAGCTGTGTCGTCTATCGTCCCGCGTGACTCGTGGGATATGACCTAGTTTGTACTCTTTCCGGAGGTGTAGAAAAATAATGTATAGGAGCTTGGGATGCCTCCGATGAGATGTAATCCTCTTTTCACCGTAATAGTACTTTGTTTGGTCTTGTACTAAACCCTGTATGGTGTGTATGACGATGGAATAAAGAAGCAGTTTCTGTATCTACCATGTCATACGGATGATCATCTTGCATTCCGAGTTATTCCTTACATTTTGTATCCTATGTTGGAATTTTATCATCCTGACAAATCGTTGTCTTGTTTACCTAGGATGGTCAACATGCGCGCTAACCCTGCTTCTCAAGAGCAGGCCGAAGGCAGTGAAGCCAGGGATGCAAATCTGCCTCATCCTCCTTCACTAGCCGAGGTTATGATGGAAGCTGAGAGAAACAAGCGGGAGACCAACCATTTGTTGGAGCGTATTGAACAGAACACAGCACACCATCAGAGGACTAACGTGGTGTCACTCAGTGATTTTATCAAATTACATCCACCCACGTTCCACCACTCCGTCGAGCCTCTCGACGCTGATGACTGGCTTCGCAGTATCTCTCACAAACTGCGTTCCGCGCTGGTAGCGGAGGCTGACAAGGTCACCTTTGCTGCATATCATCTCGAAGGCCCCGCCAGTCTATGGTGGGAAAATTATGGAGCCATGCGCCCGGCGGGCCATGTCACTACTTGGGCTGAGTTCAGTGAGGCTTTCCGTGAACATCACATTCCGGAGGGTCTCATGGACCGTAAATGTGAAGAATTTTGCAGTTTCACCCAAGGCCGACTTTCTGTGGATGCTTACAGCAGGGAGTTTGGTAATCTCGCACGATATGCAACTGAGGAAGTGTCTACTGATGCCAAGAAGCAAGCAAGGTTCCGTAAGGGACTTAGTCCTGAGCTTCGTCGTGACCTCCGTCTGCATGAGTGCACATCTTTTCAGAAACTGGTCAACAAAGCCATCAGTGCTGAAACTGGTCAGACTGACTATGACGCAACACGCAAGCATGGCCGTGATGTGGGTTCCTCATCCGGTGCTGGTCCTCAGAAGCGCCGCGTGTGGGTACCCAACACCGCCCTGCCACCCAGGTTCACACCGAGGCCATCCTTCCAGGCGCCTCGCCCCGTTCAACAGTCTGCACCGGCCAAGCCCTATGGGGGTCCAACCAACAATGTTCCTCCACGTACCAGTTCCGTGACTTGTTTCAAGTGTGGGGAATCTGGTCACTATATGCGTGAGTGTCCCCAGACCAACCCCAACCAGTCTGCTAAAGCTGTTGGCCGTGGCAAGCCGACAGGAAAAATATTCCACGCCAAGCCGGTCACCGCTTCACGTGGCCATGTCAACTGTATCTCTGCCGAAGAAGCTCAAGAGGATCCCAACGTCGTTCTCGGTACGCTTCTTGTCAATTGCCACCCGGCATCTGTTCTTTTCGATACAGGAGCCTCTCATTCTTTTATATCTGAAAATTATGCTCGTTTGCATAACGTCGCATTCGGTGATATGCCAACCTCTATGGTAATTCAAACTCCGGGATCCAAATGGCAAACTTCTAGAGTAAGCCATGGAAATGAAATCCAAGTCGACAGACTTGTTTTCCTTGCCTCTTTGATAGCCCTTAAATCTTCAGATATTAATATCATTTTGGGTATGGACTGGATGTCAGCTCATCAAGCCAAAATTGATTGCTTCTCTAGGACTGTTCAACTCACCCATCCTTCGGGGAAGATAGTCAATGTCTTGACCCGAATAGCCAAGCGACAATTATATTCTCTTAACACCAGCCCTTTGCCAGACCTTGAGGACGTTCCGGTAGTCTGTGACTTCCCGGATGTCTTTCCAGAGGAATTGCCAGGTGTTCCACCTGACAGGGATGTTGAGTTCGTAATAGACCTCATTCCAGGAACCGTTCCGATTGCTAGAAGACCTTATAACATGGCACCCTTAGAACTAGCCGAGCTTAAGAAACAACTCGATGAGTCCTTGAAAAAGGGTTTCATCCGACCTAGCTCCTCTCCGTGGGCTTGCCCCGTCCTATTCGTCAAGAAGAAGGATGGTACGGACCGGATGGTTGTAAATTACCGACCTGTCAATTTGGTCACAATCAAGAACAAATATCCGCTTCGCAGGATCAACGACCTGTACGATCAGCTCGCTGGATCCTCAGTCTTCTCCAAGATGGATTTGAGGTTGGGCTACCATCAAATCAAAATCAGAAACGGGGACATTCCTAAAACGGCCTTTGTTACTCGTTATGGCCAATACGAGTACACCGTCATGTCCTTCGGTTTAACCAACGCTCCAGCCACCTTTTCTCGGTTAATGAACTCAATCTTCATGGAGTATTTGGATAAATTCGTCGTGGTTTACCTCGATGATATACTCATCTACTCCAAGAACGAGGAAGAACATGCCGAACATCTAAGGCTAGTGTCGCAGAAACTTCGAGAGCATCGCCTTTATGCCAAATTTTCTAAATGTGAATTCTGGTTGTCAGAAGTGACCTATCTGGGTCATGTAATATCTGGTAAAGGTATTGCTGTTAACCTTGAGCGAGTTCAAGCCGTCCTTAATTGGACTCCACCTGAATCGGTCAAGCAAGTTCGGAGCTTTCTGGGCTTAGCGAGCTATTGCCGTCGCTTTGTCGAGAACTTCTCCAAAGTTGCCAAACCTCTAACCGAACTCCTCAAGAAAGATAAGAAGTTCGAATGGACTCCACAATGTGAGCACAGCTTTCAGGAACTGAAAAGACGCCTGACCTCTGCTCCCGTACTGGTACCGCCAGACTTCTCCAAGGACTTTGTTATCTACTGCGACGCCTCGCGACAAGGACTAGGTTGCATTCTCATGCAAGATCGACATGTAATTGCCTACGCTTCACGGCAATTGCACCCACATGAGGAGAATTATCCTACTCATGATCTAGAGCTTGCAGCCGTAGTCTATGCACTTAAGACCTGGCGACATTACCTCCTCGGTAATCGTTGCGAAATATTCACTGATCACCAAAGTCTGAAGTACATCTTCACCCAACCGGATTTGAATCTCAGGCAAAGACGTTGGGTCGAGTTGATCACAGATTTCGACTTAGGAATAACCTACACCCCAGGGAAAGCCAACGTCATGGCTGATGCGCTAAGTCGTAAATCTTATTGTAACAATCTGATGTTACAACAAAGTCAACCGCTTCTCCATGAGGAATTTCGGAAGCTTAACCTTCACATTGTACCTCAAGGTTTTCTTTCCACCTTGGTGGTAAAACCTACCATTACGGATCAGATTATCAAAGCACAGAAGGTAGATCCGGGAATCTCCGGCATCAAGAGAAACATTCAGAAAGGAATTACGAATTGCTTCTCCATTAATGATCAAGGGGTCGTATACTTCGGGAATCGACTAGTGGTTCCCAAAGTGCGAAACCTGAGGCGATTGATCCTTAAGGAGGCTCATGAATCTCCTCTCACCATTCATCCCGGTAGTACTAAGATGTATCAGGACCTACGCCAGAGGTTCTGGTGGACTAGGATGAAGAGAGAAATTGCTCAGTATATTGCTAATTGCGACGTTTGTCGTCGTGTAAAAGCAGAGCACCAACGGCCTGCTGGCACCCTTCAACCCTTAGCTATTCCTGAATGGAAATGGGATAAAATTGGTATGGATTTCATTACCGGTTTTCCCAGGACCAAGAGAGGGAATAATGCTATTTTCGTCGTGGTCGATCGTCTTTCCAAAGTAGCCCATTTCTTACCTGTTCGTGAGAGTATAACCGCTAGTCAGCTGGCAGACTTATACATCTCCCGAATAGTGTCCCTCCATGGTGTTCCTTTGGAAATCAACTCGGATCGAGGAAGTCTTTTCACCTCTCGATTTTGGGAAAGTTTCCAAAATTCTATGGGAACCCGTCTCTCCTTTAGCACCGCCTTCCACCCTCAGTCGAGTGGTCAAGTGGAACGCGTCAACCAAGTTCTAGAAGACATGCTTCGAGCCTCTGTTATCTCATTTGGAATGGACTGGGAGAAGTGTCGTCCATTTGCCGAATTCGCTTACAACAACAGCTATCAATCTAGCTTGGGTAAAGCCCCTTTTGAAGTTCTCTATGGACGACGGTGTCGAACACCCCTTAACTGGTCAGAGACCGGGGAAAGACAATTCTTTGGCCCGGATATGATTCAGGAAGCAGAAGAACAAGTTCGCATCGTTCGTGAAAAGTTGAAAACAGCCCAATCTCGTCAAAAGAGTCAATATGACCGAAAACATAAGGCTATGACTTTCGAGGTTGACGAGAAGGCTTATCTTCGGGTCACCCCTCTGAAGGGAACCCATCGTTTCGGTATCAAAGGCAAATTGGCTCCTCGTTACATTGGACCTTTTCGCATTCTCGCCAAACGAGGGGAAGTTGCCTACCAGTTGGAACTACCTCCGCACCTCTCCAGGGTCCACGATGTCTTCCACGTTTCTCAACTCAGGCGTTGCTTCTCGGATCCTATCCGTGGAGTGGACCACGAAACGCTTGATCTCCAAGATAATCTTACATATCGAGAGTACCCCATTCGTATCCTCGATCAGGCCGAACGTACCACTCGACGTCATAATATCAAGTTTCTCAAGGTTCAATGGTCGCACCATTCTGAGGATGAAGCAACTTGGGAAAGGGAGGATCGTCTTCGACTTGAGTATCCCGCCTTCTTCCCGGAGGAACCCAAATCTCGGGACGAGATTCTTTTGAGTGGGGGTGAGTTGTCACACCCTAGCTAGTCATGCATCAGAGTGTGTGCATCATGTTTAAAATTCCATTTAAATTGAAATGGGGATTGTGAAAACCTCAGAATCATTTCTGAAAATGACCCAAATAAAAATTTCTCCAAAAGGGTCCAAGAAAATGCTCATGTTGATCTCTGAAAATATTGGACAGAGATAAAAATCAAACCAATATTTTTAGTGGCTCATGGACATTTATTTTGGGCATTTGGAATTAATGCATAAATATTTGCTTTGGAAATATATTTCTATATATATTAATATATGTCCAAATATTATGCCAATTATAAAGGAGCTCTGGAATAATATATCTAGCCCCTGAAAAATTTGGCATAAGTTAAATAAATGATTTAATATATTATTTAAATCAAAACAAATGTCAGAAATTAGAAAACAGAAAAAAAATAAAAGGGAGAAGCTTACCTGGGCTCCTCCACTGTGCAGCCCATCCAGCTGGCCGGCCCAGCCAGCAGGCGGCCCAGCCCGCCTCCCTCCTCTGTCGTCTTCGTCCCGACAGAGGGAGGGGAGTGTGGCCGGCGCGCGCGCGCGCCACCGCGCCACGCCACCTCTCTCCCTGCCTGCCTGCCCTCCCCTCCTCGCCTCGATGCCCTGGACGACGCCACGCCTCCCCCCCTGCTCTCTCTCACTCGCCGTCGGCTCTTCCCTCCTCTCCCTCGCTCTCTCTCTCTCACGGCCGAACACCACCGTCGCCGCCGTTTGCCTTAGCAGCCGTCTCCGGCCACCCCTCGCTCCCCCGACTAGCTCAGAAGCTCCGCCTCGACCTCCTCTTCCTCCCCACCGCTCCACGGGCCTCCGGAAGCCCTGCATCGCCGCCACGTCGCCGTTCCCCTCCTCGGACTCCGACCACCGTCGCCGTCGATTCGCCGTCTCCAGCGCGTCCCCGAGCCCGCTTCGACGCCCACTGCAACCGCGGTGAGCTACGCCACCGTTTCCCCCTCTTCTCCCCCTCGTTCCCTCACCGTAGCCTCCTCCCCACCACGGCCGAACCTCCGCCGTCGCCGAGCTCGCCGTCGACGCAGCTCCGGTGACCATTTGGTCACCCCGGCGAGACCAACGAGTTCGTAAGGCTCCATAGAGCATCCCTAGCGCCTCGCTTCGCTCGCCTTCGAGCTCCAACCCCGTTTCCGTGCACGACCGAACTCCGGCGGCCGCAGCCGAGCTCGCCGCCGTCGACTCCGGCCACCTCAGGCACGGCCACCACCACCGTTCGACGCGCGGGAGCAAGAGCTCTCCAACGAGCCCAAGAACGGCCTCGCCCGTGCCCTGTAGCGCGATCCCGCATCGCGCCGCCGTCTCGGGCCTCGCCGGCGTCACGTCGCCGGTGGGTTTGACCCACTTTGACCACGGCAGGAACCCCCCTGAGTCCCTGACAGGTGGGCCCAGCCCTGTAGCTAATTAGGATTAGCGCTAACCACTGTTAGTTAACCCCCTGACACTGACTAGTGGGCCCCAGCGCCACTAATTAGTAATTAGGATTAATTTAACCCTGTTTAACCCCCCTGTCACTGACGTGTGGGCCCCACACGTCAGGTTTGACCCCAAACAGCCGCAGTTGACCACTGACGTCATGCTGACGTCATGCTGGCGCAATAATTATATTTCTGGATTTAAATTAAATCAGGAAATTCCAGAATATTATTTAAACTTCAAAAATTCATAACTTTTATTCTGTAACTCCAAATTGGACAAATTATATATGAAAAATGATCAGAAAAATCCAATCTATCCATCTGTACTATTTTCATGCATGATCAAACAAGTTAAATTGATGTTTTAAGCAGAACAAGGAAAAGCACTTTAAAAGGCCATGTTTGAGTTTGAAATTTGAATCTTTGATTCAAATTTGTTCAAACCCTTCTGGTTTTAGTTGCATTAGCCCAACACACTCATATTGCCATGTTTCATGCATGCATCATATTGTTGCACATTGTTTGGTGATGGTTGTGTATCGGTGTCCTTTGCGACAGGTTCTGCCTCCGAGGAGTACCGTGATTACCCTAACGAAGAACCGTATCAGTGCATCGAACCATCAGGCAAGCAACCAACCATTTGATCATATCGATACAATCCCATGTTCTCGCTCCTGCTCTCTTTTACTGCATTAAGACAACGCGTTTCAAACTGCTGTGTGCTACGGTAGTTGAACCCCTTTCCTCTGCATGACCTGTCATTGCCACAATAACTAGATGAAACCCACTAGCATGTGTAGGAGTTGATTGAGCCATATGTATGTGTTGTTCCTACCTTGCTATGCCTGCTATGCTTAGAGTCGTGTCAGGTCTGGTTCATCTGGGTGATGGGCTAGAGTGAAATGTTTATGTCGGTAATGAGAGTGGTGTGGTGAACACGATTTGGTAAAGGTATCGATGAGAGGCCATGTAGGAGTACATGGTGGGTTGTTTCATTGAAGCCGACCTTAAGCACTGAGATCTGTATGTGTGATTTAAGAATCAGCTACTACCATGCATTGGGCCCGAAACCAATGGACCCTCTCGGCTTCTTATTCACCCTAGTTCTCCGTCCAGGAGTTGCAAGTAGTTTCTCGTGTTTGTAGCCTACTGGAGGCCGTGGACAGCGCTGACCGTAGGGGTGGGCTGTGATGCGGTAGGTACGTGGCACGGTGTACCGAATACCCGTTAGGTATCTCGGGAACCCTGTTCACATCGTTCGGGGCCGTATGGGAAACCTCGGCCGGACTCCCTGCGGATGGAACCTGGATAGGCGATAAACCTGGACTGGAGGCTTAGGTGATTAGGTAGGTCGTGGCCGACACCCACGTTGGGCTTCCGCTTGAAGGTTGCCGAGTACATGTCGTGTAAACGACGGTAAGTGGTGAGAGCGTGTATGAAGAAGTACACCCCTGCAGGGTTAACATGATCTATTCGAATAGCCGCGTCCGCGGTAAAGGACTACTTGGTTGCCTATACAGTTCATAGACAAGTAAATGGAAACTGTTAAAAGACTCAAGATAAGTGTGAGTGCCGAGGATGGCTCTTCCGTAGGAAGACGGAGGTGGATCCTCGGTAGTGTATTGAAGTGGTGAGTAGTGGACTCGTGTGCGCAAAACCATTTCAAGTTGGAGTATCGTAGGATAGTCTAGCCAAGAGTCAAAGCTGGCTTGCTATAATAACTCCACCAACCCTTCTTGATAATATGCATGTATGTAGGATCTGATGTAAGTCTTGCTGAGTACCTTTGTACTCATGTTGCTATAATTTACATTTTTACAGAAGACGCTGCAACTCCTTCTGATGGGTTCTATGTAGACGTTGACATCAACGAGTAGGCTAAAGACCCAGGTGGTGACCCTGAGCTTGTGAAGGACCACGTAGTATAGCTAGGCTTTCCAAGCCTCTTTTATTTTATTAGTTGTCTGTACTCAGACAAGTTACTTCCGCTGCTGGTTTGTATGACTGTATGACTTGTATGTTGGGTCGTGAGACCCGTACCTTTGTGTATGTTATGTATGGCTCCCTGAGCCTTAAATAAAGTACTTGTGTCGTAGAGTCATGTTGTGATGCTTCGTTGTATTTGCACATATCGAGCATATTGTGTGTATGATTGAAATGCTTGGTATGTGTGGGATCTGACTATCTAGTTGTTTATCTTTAGTAGCCTCTCTTACCGGGAAATGTCTCCTAGTGTTACCGCTGAGCCATGGTAGCTTGCTACTGCTCTGGAACACTTAGGCTGGCCGGCATGTGTCCTTCTTCGTTCCTGTGTCTGTCCCTTCTGGGAAATGTCACGCTTTGAGTACCGGAGTCCTGTTAGCCCGCTACAGCCCGGTTTACCAGAGTCCTGCTAGCCCAGTGCTACAGCCCGGACCCACTTGCTGATGACTGACACGTTCGAAGCTGGGTCATGGATGCCTGTCCCTGTAAGTCTGTGCCACTTTGGGTTTATGACTAGTCATGTCAGCTCGGGCTCTTTATCATATGGATGCTAGCGACACTATCATATACGTGAGCCAAAAGGCGCAAACGGTCCCGGGCAAAGGTAAGGCGACACCCGTGGGGATACCGTGCGTGAGGCTGCAATGTGATATGAGGTGTTACCGGCTAGATCGATGTGACATCGAGTCGGGGTCCTGACAATAGTGATCTCAACCTGGATTTCACATTTCATGGTATCCCTAGTAAGTTTTCCAATGCAAATTCAAATTTAAAATATGAACAATATGGAGGTGAGAAAACTTTGTATGTATCAAGCATATGAACACACACACAGAGAGACACACACGCACGAACACAACAACAATCCAACAAGTATAGTGCATCTATTTTTCCAAACCATGCATGTATGACACGAATTCAAAAATACTCCTATTCCTAAATATTAGTCTTTTAGAGAGTTCAACAAGTGACTACATACGTAGCAAAATGAGTGAATCTAGACTCTAAAATATGTCTATATACATCCGTATGTGCCAGTCCATTTGAAATCTCTAAAAAGACCAATATTTAGGAACGAAGGGAGTAAAATGTAAGACATGCATGGTCCTCAGTTCAATATTTAAAATGAACATGAAACTGAAACATGAATATTAAGTCTAGTACTACAGTAAATGCAAATGTTGTGTTCATGGAGCTATGATTGTCGGGGGTCAACCCCTAAAATTGTGGAGCTCTCTTTAGGGTTGTTCAGATTATATTTGTCCCCACCCTCCCAACCACCGATTGGTTGTGCACCCCACCCCTCCTCCCCGGGAGAATATCATGTGCCCCCATACCTTAGATGCTATATGCCGATACGAGTTGCTTGGAGCTTGTAGATCTGAGATATAGCAGCTCACATGATGTGTCTTAATATTTTTACAGGAAACCTTGATGAGTTTGAGAATTGCACACAATTTGCAGCTCAGATGCCCTTGGATCCCATATCCAACGACCTCGAAGCTCGTAGCACCGTAGGATCTAAGATGAAGGAGGACATCATATTCTCCTGTATGTAAGAATATCATGTGCTACCACTGAGGGAGTCCTGGATAAGGGGGTATCTGGACAGCCGGACTGTGTACAACGTCCGGACTATTGAAGCGTGAAGATGCAAGACTCAAGACTTTGGCCCGTGTCCGGATGGGACTTACCTTGGCGTGGAAGGCAAGCTTGGCGATCCGGATATTATATTTCCTTCCTTGTAACCGACTCCACGTAAACCCTAGCCCTGTCTAGTGTCTATATAAACCAGAGAGGTTGGTCCTTAGAAGGCCGATCACAATTACATTCATGCCATCATAGGCTAGCTCCTAGGGTTTAGCCTCTACGATCTCGTGGTAGATCTACTCTTGTACTACCCATATCATCAATATTAATCAAGCAGGAAGTACGGTTTTACCTCCATTGAGAGGGCCCGAACCTGGGTAAACATCTGTGTCCCTTACTTCTTGTTACCATCAGCCTTGACGCACAGATCGGGACCCCCTACCCGAGATCCGCCGGTTTTGACACCGACATTTGTGCTTTCATTGAGAGTTCCTCTGTGACATCGCAGTCAGGCTCGATGGCTCCTTCAATCATCATTAACGACGCTGTCCAGGGCGAGACTTTCCTCCCCAGACAGATCTTCGTGTTCAGCGGCTTCGCGCCGCGGGCCAATTCACTTGGCCACTTGGAGCAGATCGAGAGCTATGCCCCCGGCCATCAAATAAGGTTCGGAAACCTGAACTACACGGCGGATATCCGCGGAGACTTGATCTTCGATGGATTCGGGCCAGCGCCAGAAGCGCCAAACAGTCGTGATGAGCATGGCTTAGACCTGTTGTCAGACGTCGCCCGGGATATCGTCCCGGCAGAAGCCTCGGATATAAAGCCGGGACAGGTTGCTTCGCCTAAGGACGGAGGGCTGGACCCCGCCCCGCAGGCCGTACCTTCATCGGTGATGGAGCCGAACACAGGTTTCACCTCTAAGGGAACCTGTGACTCCGGACCCTCGGATTCATATTCGGACGCAGGTTCCAGTCCGCGCACCCCCGAGCCCACCGATCCTGGTTGGGCTCCGGTGATGGAGTTCACCGCGGCGGACGTTTTTCAGCACTCGCCCTTTGGCGGCATGCTGGACTTATTGAAGTCTCTCTCCTTGTCAGGAGACTCCGGGCCGAACTATGTCCGGCTCGAGTGGGAAGAAGACAATGACGGAATTCGTTGCCCACCCACCACCCACTTCATTGCCACGATCGATGATCTAACCGACATGCTTGACTTCGACTCCGAAGACATCGACGGTATGGACGACGATGTAGGAGAATCATAGGAGCCACCGCTCACCGGGCGGTGGACGACCACCTCCCCATATGATATATATATGGTGGACACTCCGAAGGAAACTAATGGCGACGAGGCAACGGAGGACAACCACTCGGGAAGAAAATCAAAGAATGGGCGTCGTCGGCGCCGCTCCAAGCCTCGCCATAGCAACACCAGCCCTAGAGGCGAAAATAATCTGGATGGCGCCGAAGAAGAATATGACCCTGATGATGAGGACATCAATACAATTGTTACACCCACAGCCCCTGCTGCTATACATACTGGACCAATTACTAGAGCTCGTGCACGCCAACTAAATTACCAGGTACTTTCGTTTCTTGGTAATGATTCTAATGTTCATGAGAATATGATGCTGCCTAAATTGGATACATTTGTTTTGCTTACAAATGAAGGGCCTAGCTTGGAGAAGGATGAACATTGGAGCAAGAACAAGCATGGAGATGATGGCATGCGCAAGGGAAACAAGAACGGAGTTACAAGTGATGATTTCAGGACTTTGAAGCCACCATAATGGGTGCATGAAGCCTTGGACGAAATATACAAGATGCCACTTCATAAATTTCGTCCCGAGGCTCTTTTAGGTGCTGCGTCACCTTATTATTGGGCCAGGCCCATGTAATTTCGAAATACATAAGTATAGGCTATTTTTAGAGTCCGTATGTGTGGGGATACAAGAGATAGGGTTGATTTCGGACTCCTCCACCAAGGGCCACGAAATTCCCCCCTCTTCCTCCATATATACAGCCCTTAGGGCATCGTTTAGACTTTGGGTTTTGTTTAGATTAAAAGTTCGCCATAGCTGCAACTTCGCGTACTTCGTTTGTGTTCAACGACCAGACAAAGGCATCACAGAACCCCACCTTGATCAATAAAGCTTTCATCTTATATTCGCAATATCCAGATTGCAATCTCAGTTTCTTGCTTGTTCTTCGTTTGCTCGCAGGAAACAGACCCTCGTGGTCAGGTTGATCATGCTCCGGCGTGGTCAATAACCTCTCGGAGTTGGTTTAGCGATTGCTAAGGCGCGACGTCCTCGCACGTTCGTAGTCGGATCGTCAAAGTCGACTTCCACCAAAGCGAAATCCACCATCTCATCGAAAGACGGGACACCTTTGCCTCTATCAAGTGGTATCAGATTTCCAGGTTGCTCGGTGAGATTTTACAGTTTTTCGTAGTTTAGATCGAGTCTGTTCTTCATACCTACAGTCCACGAAAAAGCCACAAAAAAAATTAGGGTTAGTTCATCATATCCAAACCAATCTGAGCCTTTGCATAATCTTTTTAGGGTTTTGCTTTGTTGAATTTGCGGTTGCATCGTCGTGTCTAGTTGCTGGTCTTAGAGTCTAGTCTTTTAGAGTTTCGAGTTCTGGTCATAAGTTGTCACGCCGCCGCCGCACCATCATCATCGCCCCTGCCATCTACCACCACCGCTTATCCGCCACCGCTTCGAATCCGTATCCATATACCACCACAGCTGTCATATACCACCACCGCTGCCATCTACCACCATATATCCACCACCAATCCGAGTTCTTGTCATATTAGGTTTGATGAGGACATCAATACAATTGTTACACCCACAGCCCCTGCTGCTATACATACTGGACCAATTACTAGAGCTCGTGCACGCCAACTAAATTACCAGGTACTTTCGTTTCTTGGTAATGATTCTAATGTTCATGAGAATATGATGCTGCCTAAATTGGATACATTTGTTTTGCTTACAAATGAAGGGCCTAGCTTGGAGAAGGATGAACATTGGAGCAAGAACAAGCATGGAGATGATGGCATGCGCAAGGGGAACAAGAACGGAGTTACAAGTGATGATTTCAGGACTTTGAAGCCACCATAATGGGTGCATGAAGCCTTGGACGAAATATACAAGATGCCACTTCATAAATTTCGTCCCGAGGCTATTTTAGGTGCTGCGTCACCTTATTATTGGGCTAGGCCCATGTAATTTCGAAATACATAAGTATAGGCTATTTTTAGAGTCCGTATGTGTGGGGAAACAAGAGATAGGGTTGATTTCGGACCCCTCCACCAAGGGCCACGAAATTCCCCCCTCTTCCTCCATATATACAACCCTTAGGGCATCGTTTAGACTTTGGGTTTTGTTTAGATTAAAAGTTCGCCATAGCTGCAACTTCGCGTACTTCGTTTGTGTTCAACGACCAGACAAAGGCGTCACAGAACCCCACCTTGATCAATAAAGCTTTCATCTTATATTCGCAATATCCAGATTGCAATCTCAGTTTCTTGCTTGTTCTTCGTTTGCTCGCAGGAAACAGACCCTCGTGGTCAGGTTGATCGTGCTCCGGCGCGGTCAATAACCTCTCGGAGTTGGTTTAGCGATTGCTAAGGCGCGACGTCCTCGCACGTTCGTAGTCGGATCGTCAAAGTCGACTTCCACCAAAGCGAAATCCACCATCTCATCGAAAGACGGGACACCTTTGCCTCTATCATAAACAAAACCCAAAGTCTAAACCATGCCCTAAGGGCTGTATATATGGAGGAAGAGGGGGGAATTTCGTGGCCCTTGGTGGAGGGGTCCGAAATCAACCCTATCTCTTGTTTCCCCACACATACGGACTCTAAAAATAGCCTATACTTATGTATTTCGAAATTACATGGGCCTGGCCCAATAATAAGGTGACGCAGCACCTAAAATAGCCTCGGGACGAAATTTATGAAGTGGTATCTTGTATATTTCGTCCAAGGCTTCATGCACCCATTATGGTGGCTTCAAAGTCCTGAAATCATCACTTGTAACTCCGTTCTTGTTCCCCTTGCGCATGCCATCATCTCCATGCTTGTTCTTGCTCCAATGTTCACCCTTCTCCAAGCTAGGCCCTTCATTTGTAAGCAAAACAAATGTATCCAATTTAGGCAGCATCATATTCTCATGAACATTAGAATCATTACCAAGAAACGAAAGAACCTGGTAATTTAGTTGGCGTGCACGAGCTCTAGTAATTGGTCCAGTATGTATAGCAGCAGGGGCTGTGGGTGTAACAATTGTATTGATGTCCTCATCATCCTCCCCTTCTTGAAATGAAGTCGTCCTCGACGGAAGTTCATCTTCCTCTCCCAAATAAGGCTTCAAATCTGCAATGTTAAAAGTGGGACTAACCCCAAAATCTGCAGGCAGCTCAAGTTTATATGCATTATCATTTATTTTCTCTAACACCTTAAAGGGACCATCAGCACGTGGCATTAGCTTTGATTTGCGCAAATCAGGAAATCTATCCTTACGCAAATGTAACCAAACAAGATCTCCAGGTGCAAACACAACATGTTTTCTACCCTTATCTCCAGCAAGTTTATATTTAGCATTCATACGCTCAATGTTTTCCTTAGTTAACTCATGCATTTTTAAAATCAATTCAGCATGTTGTTTAGCATCAAAATTAACCTTCTCCGAAGATGGAAGAGGCAACAAATCAATAGGTGCACGAGGTAGGAAACCATACACAACTTCAAAAGGGCACATCTTTGTAGTAGAATGCAATGAACGATTATAAGCAAATTCAATATGAGGCAAGCATTCCTCCCACATTTTCTTATTATTCTTCAAAACAGCCCTAAGCATAGTAGACAACGTTCTATTGACTACTTCAGTTTGTCCATCAGTTTGGGGGTGACAAGTAGTACTAAAAAGCAGTTTAGTCCCCAACTTAGCCCATAAACATCTCCAAAAGTGGCTAAGAAATTTAGTATCACGATCTGAAACAATAGTATTTGGCACACCATGCAAGCGAATAATTTCACGAAAGAACAAATCAGCAACATTAACAGCATCATCGCTTTTATGACATGGTATAAAGTGTGCCATTTTCGAGAATCTATCCACGACAACAAATATGCTATCCCTCCCCTTCTTTGTTCGAGGTAAACCTAAAACAAAGTCCATAGATATATCCTCCCAAGGAACACTAGGTACAGGCAAAGGCATATATAAACCATGAGGATTGAGTCGTGACTTAGCTTTTTGACATATAGTGCATCGAGCAATAAAACGCTCAACATCCCGTCTCATCTTTGGCCAAAAGAAATGTGTAGCAAGTACGTCCTCCGTCTTATTCACGCCAAAGTGTCCCATTAATCCTCCTCCATGCACCTCCTGCAACAACAAAAGACGAACGGAGCTAGCTGGAATGCATAGCTTGTTAGCACGAAACACAAATCCATCGTTAACGACAAACTTGTTCCACATTCTTCCTTCTTTACAATTCTGCATTACATCTTTAAAATTAGCATCATGCACATATTGATCTTTGATGGTCTCCAAACCAAATATTTTGAAGTCAAGTTGTGAAAGCATAGTATAGCGACGAGACAATGCATCAGCAATAACATTTTCTTTTCCCTTCTTGTGTTTAATGACATAAGGGAAAGTCTCAATGAATTCAACCCATTTAGCATGTCTACGATTCAGTTTAGCTTGACTTTTAATATGTTTCAAAGATTCATGATCAGAATGTATAACAAATTCTTTGGGCCATAAATAATGTTGCCATGTTTCTAAAGTCCGAACAAGAGCATATAATTCTTTATCATAAGTAGAATAATTCAGACTAGGCCCACTCAATTTTTCAGAAAAGTATGCAACAGGTTTGACATCTTGTAATAACACACCTCCTAATCCAATTCCACTAGCATCACATTCAAGCTCAAAAGTCTTATTAAAATCAGGAAGTTGGAGTAAAGGAGCATGTGTCAACTTATCTTTCAATACCGTGAAGGCTTCTTCCTGTGCGGTACCCCAAACAAAAGGCACACCCTTCTTTGTAAGCTCGTTGAGAGGTGCAGCAATGGTGCTGAAATCTCTCACAAAACGCCTATAGAATCCAGCGAGGCCAAGAAAACTCCTCACTTGTGTGACCGTTTTGGGCTGCGGCCAACTCTCAGTAGCTTCAATCTTGGCTTTGTCAACTTCAATTCCCTGTGGAGTAACAACATAGCCAAGAAAAGATACTCGGTCGGTGCAAAAGGTGCACTTCCCAAGGTTACCAAACAAACGTGCATCACGTAGAGCAATAAAAACAGCACGTAAATGTTCCAAATGTTCTTCCAAAGATCTGCTATAAATCAGTATATCATCAAAATAGACTACCACAAATCGTCCAATGAAAGCACGTAAAACTTCGTTCATTAGTCTCATGAAAGTACTAGGCGCATTAGTTAACCCAAAAGGCATGACTAACCACTCATATAATCCAAACTTAGTTTTAAATGCTGTTTTCCATTCATCTCCCAATTTCATACGAATTTGATGGTATCCACTACGCAAATCAACTTTGGAGAATATTGTAGAGCCACTCAATTCATCAAGCATATCATCTAGCCTAGGAATAGGATGACGATAACGAATAGAGGCGAGGGTCCCGATCTTTCGATAAGATGATAACTATCGATTTGGTGGAGACGACTTTGACAATCCGACTACAAACATGCACGACGTTGCGCCTTAGCAATCGCTAAACCAATCTCCTGAGGTTACTGACGATGCTGGAAGCACGGTCAGCCTGACCACGAAGGTCTATTCCTGCAAGCAATCGAAGAACGAGCAAGAATATGATAAAGCAATCTGAATATTGCAAATATATATGAAGTATTGATAATGGTGGGGATCCGGAGCAACTAGACACTAGCCATTGCAACTTCGTGTACTTCGTTTGTGTCCAACGACCAGACCAAGACCGCTTCCGGATCCCCACCATTATCAATACTTCATATATATTTGCAATATTCAGATTGCTTTATCATATTCTTGCTCGTTCTTCGATTGCTTGCAGGAATAGACCTTCGTGGTCAGGCTGACCGTGCTTCCAGCATCGTCAGTAACCTCAGGAGATTGGTTTAGCGATTGCTAAGGCGCAACGTCGTGCATGTTTGTAGTCGGATTGTCAAAGTCGTCTCCACCAAATCGATAGTTATCATCTTATCGAAAGATCGGGACCCTCGCCTCTATTCGTTATCGTCATCCTATTCCTAGGCTAGATGATATGCTTGATGAATTGAGTGGTTCTACAATATTCTCCAAAGTTGATTTGCGTAGTGGCTACCATCAAATTCGTATGAAATTAGGAGATGAATGGAAAACAGCATTTAAAACTAAGTTTGGATTATATGAGTGGTTAGTCATGCCTTTTGGGTTAACTAATGCACCTAGTACTTTCATGAGATTAATGAACGAAGTTTTACGTGCTTTCATTGGACGATTTGTGGTAGTTTACTTTGATGACATACTGATTTATAGCAGATCTTTGGAAGAACATTTGGAACATTTACGTGCTGTTTTTATTGCTCTACGTGATGCACGTTTGTTTGGTAACCTTGGGAAGTGCACCTTTTGCACCGACCGAGTATCTTTTCTTGGCTATGTTGTTACTCCACAGGGAATTGAAGTTGACAAAGCCAAGATTGAAGCTATTGAGAGTTGGCCGCAGCCCAAAACGGTCACACAAGTGAGGAGTTTTCTTGGCCTCGCTGGATTCTATAGGCGTTTTGTGAGAGATTTCAGCACCATTGCTGCACCTCTCAACGAGCTTACAAAGAAGGATGTGCCTTTTGTTTGGGGTACCACACAGGAAGAAGCCTTCACGGTATTGAAAGATAAGTTGACACATGCACCTTTACTCCAACTTCCTGATTTTAATAAGACTTTTGAGCTTGAATGTGATGCTAGTGGAATTGGATTAGGAGGTGTGTTATTACAAGATGGCAAACCTGTTGCATACTTTTCTGAAAAATTGAGTGGGCCTAGTCTGAATTATTCTACTTATGATAAAGAATTATATGCTCTTGTTCGGACTTTAGAAACATGGCAACATTATTTATGGCCCAAAGAATTTGTTATACATTCTGATCATGAATCTTTGAAACATATTAAAAGTCAAGCTAAACTGAATCGTAGACATGCTAAATGGGTTGAATTCATTGAGACTTTCCCTTATGTCATTAAACACAAGAAGGGAAAAGAAAATGTTATTGCTGATGCATTGTCTCGTCGCTATACTATGCTTTCACAACTTGACTTCAAAATATTTGGTTTGGAGACCATCAAAGATCAATATGTGCATGATGCTGATTTTAAAGATGTAATGCAGAATTGTATAGAAGGAAGAATGTGGAACAAGTTTGTCGTTAACGATGGATTTGTGTTTCGTGCTAACAAGCTATGCATTCCAGCTAGCTCCGTTCGTCTTTTGTTGTTGCAGGAGGCGCATGGAGGAGGATTAATGGGACACTTTGGCGTGAAGAAGACGGAGGACGTACTTGCTACACATTTCTTTTGGCCAAAGATGAGACGGGATGTTGAGCGTTTTATTGCTCGATGCACTACATGTCAAAAAGCTAAGTCACGACTCAATCCTCATGGTTTATATATGCCTTTGCCTGTACCTAGTGTTCCTTGGGAGGATATATCTATGGACTTTGTTTTAGGTTTACCTCGAACAAAGAAGGGGAGGGATAGCATATTTTTTGTCGTGGATAGATTCTCGAAAATGGCACACTTTATACCATGTCATAAAAGCGATGATGCTGTTAATGTTGCTGATTTGTTCTTTCGTGAAATTATTCGCTTGCATGGTGTGCCGAATACTATTGTTTCAGATCGTGATACTAAATTTTTTAGCCACTTTTGGAGATGTTTATGGGCTAAGTTGGGGACTAAACTGCTTTTTAGTACTACTTGTCACCCCCAAACTGATGGACAAACTGAAGTAGTCAATAGAACATTGTCTACTATGCTTAGGGCTATTTTGAAGAATAATAAGAAAATGTGGGAGGAATCCTTGCCTCATATTGAATTTGCTTATAATCGTTCATTGCATTCTACTACTAAGATGTGCCCTTTTGAAGTTGTGTATGGTTTCCTACCTCGTGCACCTATTGATTTGTTGCCTCTTCCATCTTCGGAGAAGGTTAATTTTGATGCTAAACAACGTGCTGAATTGATTTTAAAAATGCATGAGTTAACTAAGGAAAACATTGAGCGTATGAATGCTAAATATAAACTTGCTGGAGATAAGGGTAGAAAACATGTTGTGTTTGCACCTGGAGATCTTGTTTGGTTACATTTGCGTAAGGATAGATTTCCTGATTTGCGCAAATCAAAGTTAATGCCACGTGCTGATGGTCCCTTTAAGATGTTAGAGAAAATAAATGATAATGCATATAAACTTGAGCTGCCTGCAGATTTTGGGGTTAGTCCCACTTTTAACATTGCAGATTTGAAGCCTTATTTGGGTGAGGAAGATGAACTTCCGTCGAGGATGACTTCATTTCAAGAAGGGGAGGATGATGAGGACATCAATACAATTGTTACACCCACAGCCCCTGCTGCTATACATACTGGACCAATTACTAGAGCTCGTGCACGCCAACTAAATTACCAGGTACTTTCGTTTCTTGGTAATGATTCTAATGTTCATGAGAATATGATGCTGCCTAAATTGGATACATTTGTTTTGCTTACAAATGAAGGGCCTAGCTTGGAGAAGGATGAACATTGGAGCAAGAACAAGCATGGAGATGATGGCATGCGCAAGGGAAACAAGAACGGAGTTACAAGTGATGATTTCAGGACATTGAAGCCACCATAATGGGTGCATGAAGCCTTGGACGAAATATACAAGATGCCACTTCATAAATTTCGTCCCGAGGCTCTTTTAGGTGCTGCGTCACCTTATTATTGGGCCAGGCCCATGTAATTTCGAAATACATAAGTATAGGCTATTTTTAGAGTCCGTATGTGTGGGGATACAAGAGATAGGGTTGATTTCGGACTCCTCCACCAAGGGCCACGAAATT
Organism: Triticum dicoccoides; assembly: GCF_002162155.2. Lineage (NCBI taxonomy): Eukaryota > Viridiplantae > Streptophyta > Magnoliopsida > Poales > Poaceae > Triticum > Triticum dicoccoides. The sequence continues at coordinate 206,025,015 of NC_041389.1, read as the reverse complement.
CCCCCCTCTTCCTCCATATATACAGCCCTTAGGGCATCGTTTAGACTTTGGGTTTTGTTTAGATTAAAAGTTCGCCATAGCTGCAACTTCGCGTACTTCGTTTGTGTTCAACGACCAGACAAAGGCGTCACAGAACCCCACCTTGATCAATAAAGCTTTCATCTTATATTCGCAATATCCAGATTGCAATCTCAGTTTCTTGCTTGTTCTTCGTTTGCTCGCAGGAAACAGACCCTCGTGGTCAGGTTGATCGTGCTCCGGCGCGGTCAATAACCTCTCGGAGTTGGTTTAGCGATTGCTAAGGCGCGACGTCCTCGCACGTTCGTAGTCGGATCGTCAAAGTCGACTTCCACCAAAGCGAAATCCACCATCTCATCGAAAGACGGGACACCTTTGCCTCTATCACCTGATCAGCCCGCCTTTGAGCAGGCCGAACAGGAAGACGAGCAGGTCATCCCAGAAGAACAGGCGACAGACGCATACCCAGAGGAGGACAACTATATGCCCCCTCCGAAGACGAGATCAACCTTGGCAACGACGAATTCGGCGTACCTGAGGATCCTGTGGAGCAGGAGCGCTTCAAGCGTAGGCTTATAGCCACTTCAAGGAGCCTGAAGAAGAAGCAGCAGCAACTTCAAGCTGATCAAGACCCGCTCACAGATAGATGCACTAAAGTCCTGGCAGCCGAGGAATATGGACTCGAACGCCAACCGGCTGACCGGCCACCCCGTGGCCGGGACAAAACCGGATACCAGCCCGCACCCCCACGCCGATACACTACGGCTCAGGGCAACATGCACGACTTGCAAGATATTTTGGAAAATAAAGCAGGACAGCCAAGATCGATCTACGGATCGAGGAGGCGCGCCCCAGCGCGCGACGATGACCGTCACGCCGGATACATCATCAACAAATCCGGTCGGGCCGAACATAGCAACCCAGACCAATTCGACCTGCGTAGCCACATAGCCCGGCACTGAGGCGCCGCACACCCCCTCTGCTTCACGGACGAAGTAATGGATCATGAATTCCCAGAAGGGTTCAAACCCGTAAACATCGAATCATACGATGGCACAACAGACCCCGCAGTATGGATCAAAGATTTCCTTCTCCACATTCACATGGCCCGCGGAGATGATCTACACGCCATCAAGTATCTACCCCTTAAGCTCAAAGGACCAGCCCGACACTGGTTAAACAGCCTGCCAGCAAATTCCATTGGCAGTTGGGAAAACCTGGAAGATGCATTCCTTGACAACTTAAAGGGCACATATGTGCGACCACCGGACGCTGATGACCTGAGCCACATTACTCAATAGCCCGGAGAGTCAGCCCGGAAATTCTGGGCTCGGTTCCTCACTAAAAAGAACCAAATAGTCGACTGTCCGGACGTCAAAGCCCTGGCGGCTTTTAAGCATAATATCCGTGACGAGTGGCTTGCTCGACACCTCGGCCAGGAAAAACCCAAGTCTATGGCAGCTCTCACAACCCTAATGACCCGTTTTTGTGCGGGTGAGGATAGTGGTTGGCTCGTAGCGGCACCACGCCACATTCCGGCACTTCGGACGGCCGCGATGCTAACGGCAAGCCACGGCGCAACAGACATAAGAGACGGAACAACGGCGACAGCACCGAAGACATGACAGTCAACGCCGGATGCAGCGGACCTAAATCCGGACAGCGGAAAAAGCCGTTCAAGAGAAATAATCAGGGACGGTCCAGTCTAGACCGCATACTAGAGCGCTCGTGCCAAATTCATGGTACACCGGACAAACCAGCCAACCACACCAATAGAGACTGCTGGGTGTTCAAACAGGCCGGCAAGATAAACGCCGAACAAGGACAAGGGGCTACACAACGACGATGATGATGAGCCTCGGCGTCCGAATACG